>NC_048903.1:878175-1105038 GCF_011077185.1 Oxyura jamaicensis | reverse complement strand
AGCGCGCCCCGCTAATGCCTTCCCAGCAGCCCTCCGAGCGGGGCCTCTTCGAGGCCCTAATGAGCCGGGCCTTAATGAGCCGGGCCTTAATGAGCCAGACCCTAATGAGCCAGGCTGAGCCCGCTCGGGGCTGGCGTCACCGCTCGTGGCAGCGCTGCCCCCCTCCCCGGGGACCCAGCCCCCCGCCGGGCTGTAGGGGCCGTGGGCACGGAGCTGCCCCGTGTGCCCGCGGGGGCACCGGCCCCTGCCCGGGGGGCGCAGGGTGGGCCCGCACCCCGCCACGGCCCCAGGAACGTGGGGTGGGGGGGACCCCCCAGCGTGGGGACGAGGCTGGGGGCAGGCTGGGGGCATCCTGGCTTCCTCCAGGCGTGCCCAGCCCGCGCCCCGGGCTTTGCTGCAGCTTCCTCGGGGTTTGGACGCGGAGCTCGAACGTCCCGGCACCCAGAAGCTCGAGGAGCCACGTCCACCACGCGGCCGTGGAAGCCGCCGTCGGGGCTGGAGGCTGGTGCCGCCGGTTGTCTGCCGCCCCCGTGGCGGAGACCAGCCCGGGGTGCGCAGGGAGCTCCTCGGGGAGCTCGGAGACGCTGCAGGTTGCGGGAGGGATGGAGGATCGAGGCGCAGTTAGCGCAGATGGGAGCTCCCGGGCTCTGCAGACCGGCCGTGGTGGGGAGTGGAGGCCGCACGTGGGCTCTGAGCTGGGGCTGGACTCACGCCTGGAGCTAGGGGCTCCTCAGGAAGGAGCGGGGAGCTCTGCGTGCCTTGGGAGAGCAGCGCTGCTGTTCCTCTGTCTGGGAGCAGGGTACTCCAAAGCACGGGGAGGGATGACGGAGCGAGGCTGGGCACAGCCGGAGGCTCCTCTGTCGTGGGCCCCCAAGGGACATGGGACCCCGTGGCTCCTCTGGCACGGGGCAGCCAGGACCTCGCACCGCAGGGCGGCCTCCCCTGGATTTGGGGGCAGGTGGGGCCGAGCTCCTCGCCGCAGCCCCACGCAGGAGCCCTCCCTCCCACGCGCCGGCCGGCCGAAGCCCCGTTTCCCGAGCAGCCCACCTACCCGGTGCTTAGCGGAGTCACGCGGCCGCGGCACTTAATTATCGGGGAGCCGATATAAAGTCCCGTAAGCATGTGGGGAGGACGTCGAGGCGGAGAGCCGCGAGCCCAGCGGAGCAGCGCACCCGGAACCCCTCTGTGCCCAGAGGTCAGTGGGGTTCTGCCCCGGGGAAGGGTCTGGGGAGCGGGGCCGGGCGGGGGGAGCGAGGGGGGCACCCCGCATGGGGCCGCGGGGGTCCCCTGGGCATGGAGGGAGTCTCCTGTGGCACAGCGTGGGGTGGTCTTGTGGGGTGAGGAGGGGTCAGCGGGTCCAGGCTGCCAGGATAGAGACCCCAGGCGGCTTTTTGGCCCAGCCAAAAAGGAACTGGGTGTCACGGGACTGGGCTGCCTGCACGGGCTGGGGTCACTGCTCCCGGGTCCTTTTTTTTTTGGCTCCCTGAGTGGTTTTAAGTCTGCTGAAGTTTGCAGCCCTGTCCTGCACTAGGAGAGGAAAATCTGGATTCCCCTGTGGGCAGGGAGCCCTGCTCTGGGGCAGGGGAAAACCATGGGCTGGTCCCACCCGGGGACATCGGGTGATGGCGCCCGGCCTCCAGGCAGCTTGACCGGGCAAAGGAGGCTGCACCCAAACACTCCACGCACAGCAGCCGTCCGGCTGAGCCTCCGCGGGTTATTGGGGTAACCGCGTGGCTCAGAGGTGCCAGAGCCCCTGCAAGGGACTTTGTGGTGACATCCGGACCTTCGCTGCCAAAGCCCACCTGTGCCTGTTCCCTCCCCGCCACCCTTTATCTTCCTGCAGCCCCACAGTTGTTTGTTGTGCCCCGACCCCGCGGTGGCCTCAGCTCAGCTCCATTGCGGCCGGAGCTGCAGCGAGGCCGTTTGTCCCAGGAGCGTCCCAGGCCCTTTGGGGACATTTCCACCGCAGCGGCTCCGGGTGCGATGCCGCGTGCACTGCAGGAGGCTGCAGCCACGCGGGGTTGCCCCTCAGGGAGACCCTGAGCCTCCACAAACAGCTCGAGTCCCATCGCCAGGAGGCAGAACCAGCTTCGGGGCGCTTTGGACGCTCCCGTCTGAAGTCCGGTAGCGGGGGACAGAGCGTCAGACCTCACGGCCTTCCCTCTTGTTCTCGCTGTTGAACTCGGGTTCAACACCTAGCCGGGGAACGTGATGGAGAAGGCAGGCCCAGAGCTGGGGTGCACGAGAGCACCCGAGCCAACGTCACAGCTGGCACGGGCTGCCCTCGGCCATGTCCCCTCCGCGCAGGTCGCCCCAGGACCATGCTGAACGTGCTGCTGCTGTGCTACGGGCTGCTGCAGGGCATCCAGGCCATGCTCACCTCGGACCTCAGCCACGGCCACCTGCAGAAGATGAGCGCCGGGCTGTACGGGGCAGACAGAGCCCGCTACTCCAGCCTGCTGCGGAAAGTCAAGGAGGTGGCGGCGGAGCCTGCAGGTGAGTCCTGCGCTCCCCGTCCCTTGCTGGCACACCCAGGCCCCCAAAATAGAAGCGGGGAGCCCGCATGCAGCTATTGTCCAGCCTCTCCCTATTTTGCAGGAGCTCTTCCCAGGCCGGAGTTTGATCAGATGGCTCTGGAGGTCCAAGAAGCTGATGGTGACCTCCTGCAGAAAAGCAGTGTGCTGGAACCGCAGGTAATGCTCCGTGATCTCCTGTTTTCCTTAAAAAATAATAATAAAAATGACCAGGGCTGCTCTGAGCCACACCAGGCTTCTCCATGCCCTAGTGGCCGGGGTGGTTTCGAGCAAACCCTAAATGTTGTCTGGGAAGGGAGCATCCCTTCGCTGTCCGCTGAGGAGCGCGGACATGCTGGGATCAGAGAAGCTGGGCATCGCGGGGCCGGGAAAGCCGCTCCTTTGGGGTTGGCCTTCCAGGGACGCTGCTGCAGGGGCTGGGAGGGGAACTGGCTGGAGGGAGGGAAGTTCTGAAGGCAGGCGAGGTTTCCATGCCTAACTTCCTAAGAAAGTGTGGGAACTGAAACTTCCCACCACACATTTCCGTAATGAAAAATGGGCGTGAAGCATCCTCTTTTGAAATTTCTCAAGCCAGACCAATTGTTCAGTAAAAATCAGCAGGGACTGTGAGGACACTTCCAACCAGAGGGAGTGGAGTGGGGAATCCACTGGCGAGGACCGACAGGTCTGTTTGGAGCAACACACGGACCCCGTCCTTCCCCTTGGAGGGTCCAAGCGGGACCTGCTCCTGCTACCCCGCCCCGAGGGGTTCGTGGATCAATGCTGAAGTGAAAAAAGGGTTCAGCACAAAGCCCCCAGTGTCTTCTCTTGGGGCCAGGCTGAGCTCTGGATACCTCTGGTTTTGGCAAGCCTCGTTTCGTTTGAGATGGAGCTGCCTCGGGCTCCTGGCTCTCTCCAAAACCCATCTTCCTCACCAGCCGGCAGACCACAAACCCTCTCTGTCCTCCTCTCCCTGGCAGGCGTCATCCACAGCCCTGCAGGCTCCGGGCCGAGAGGAGCGTTCTCCCCGCCGCTGTGTCCGCCTCCTGGAGTCCTGTCTGGGCCACCAGATCCCCTGCTGCGACCCCTGCGCCACCTGCTACTGCCGCTTCTTCAACGCTTTCTGCTACTGCAGGAAGATCAGCACCAATTTCCCGTGTGGCAAGAACTAGTGCCGCAGGGCTGCCCGCTCCTCGCCCCTCGGGGCCGCTACGGGCCTCTCCCCACGAGCCTCTTCCTCCGCAGCTCCAATAAAGCAGCCGATAGCAAACCTGTCACTGAGAGCGGGGCTGTGCCAGGAGCTGGGCTGCTGTCCTGCTCCGGGACCTCCTGCACAGGGTGCCTTTCACCAGGCGGCTGGGGAGGGCAGGGACCTCCTGGTGTCACCCGGTGCCACCCTGCTCCAGCAGGGCCACCCAGCGCCGGTGCCCAGCACCAAGCCCTGGTGGGTTTGGAGACCTCTGATGATGGAGACCTCACGGATCCTCTGGGTGACCTGTGCCTGCGCTCAGCCACCCGCACTGCACAGAAACACTTCCCAACATGGGGGGAACCTCCTGAGCTCCCCTTGGTGCCCGCTGCCCCTTGCCCGCACACAGCCATGGACAGAGCCCCCCCCGGCAGCTGTGCCGCCACTGAGGGGCCCAGCTCCTGGGCTCCCCTCCCTAAAGGCAGGGAGGCTCCGGGCCCTGCAGCACCTCGCGCCCCTTCCCTGGGCTCCTTGGGGCACCCACACCTGCCCTGCCCCGGGGAGCCCGGCGCTGGGTCCAGCACCCAGCTGGGGGCATGGAGGGGCAGGGGCACCAGCACTCCTCTGCCTGATGCACCCGGAGGCCGTACTGACTCCTGGTGGCTGTGGTGTCCCCCAGGACCCCCCCACCCTGGTGCCCTCCCGCCCCAAAACATTTAGCCCATCAGGGCAGCCCCCAAGCCCCCGCACTGAGCTGCCAGCACAAGGCACATCCCATAGCCCTACAGACACCATCAGGCTCCGGGCCAGGCGCAGACCACGGCTGGGGAAGGGGGCTGTGGCGGCGTGAGAAGCCCTAACAACAGGGGAGGCTCCAGGTTGATTGGGTGGGGGGGCTCAGGCTCCATCAGGGCACCTCAGGCACCCCTCAGGGTGCCTCGGACTCCCCTTCAGGCTCCCCTCAGGCTGCCCCTTAAGACTCCCCTCAGATTCCCCCTAAGAATCCCTGAGGCTCCCCTCTGACTCCCCTTCAGACCCCCTCAAGCTCCCCCTAAGACTCCCACTAATTCTCCCCTCTGACTCCTCTCTGGCTCCCCCAGGATCCCCTCAGGCCCCTTCAGGATCCCCCAGACTCCCCCTTAAGACCCCCTCAGGCTCCCTCTAAGACTCCCTCTGACCCCCCTCGGCCTCCTCCTTGAGACTCCCCCCCAAGACCCCCTCAGGCTGTGACTCCCCCTCAGCTTTTCCTTCAGGCTTCCCTCAGAGTCCCCCTCAGATCCCCTCAGAATCCCCCTAAGACCCCCTCAGGCTCCTGTCTGACTCCCCCTCAGCCTCCCCCAGGGTCCCCTCAGCCTCTCCCTCAGCCTCCCCTTCGTGCTCCCCCTAAGACCCCCTCAGAACCCCCCTCAGACTTCCTCAGGCCCTCCCCTAAGGCTCCCTCTCAGCCTCCCCCTTGAGAATCCCCGTCAGACCCCGTCAGGCTCCTCTGCGACTCCCCCTCAGGCTCCCCCTAAGACCCCCTCAGCCTCCCCCCAGCCTCCCCATAAGACCCCCTCAGAATCCCCTTCAGCCTCCCCCTAAGACCCCCTCAGGCTCCTCTCTGACCCCCCTCATCCCCCCGGGGCCCCTCAGGCTCCCGGTTAAGCCTCCCCCAGCCCCCCCCCCATTCCCCTCGCCCCCCTCCAGACCCCCCCATTTCCCCCAGCCCCTCCCTCCCGCCGGGCGGCTGCTCCGCGCGGCGTCACGTGAGCGGCGGGTCACGTGAGGCGCCGCCCGCCGCCATGTCGTGCTTCCCGGAGCTGCACTTCAACGTGGACAACGGCTACCTGGAGGGGCTGGTGCGCGGCTTCAAGGCGGGCGTGCTGCGGCACGGCGACTACGTTAACCTGGTGCAGTGCGAGAGCCTCGAGGGTGAGCGGCGGGCTCGTTCCTTGTGTCTGTGCGTGCGGGGCTTTGGGGGGGGGGGGGCTCGATCCGCGCTGCCCCTTCCGTCCCAGCGCGTCCCTTCCGTGTGATCCCGGTTCTGGGGTGGGAGGGCCCCGGAACCCCCCCCCCGGTTCCTCCCCCTGCCCCCGGTAGGGAGGCCGCCCCCTGGGTCGGGCTGCCCCCAGCCCCGGCCAGCCTGGTCTTGATGCCCGCCAGGGCTGGGGCATCCCCAGCCCCCCTGGGCAGCCCGCAGCGGGGCCTCACCGCCCTCTGGGTGAGGAATTTCCTCCCAGTATCCGATGCAAATCCCCCCCTCTTTCAATTTAAGCCCACTCCTTCTCATCCTGTCGTTATCTACCCAAGAGTCCCTCTCCATCCTTCCTGTAAGCCCCCGTTAAGTACTGAAAGCCCCCGAGGAGGTCTCCCCTGAGCCTCCTCCTCTCCAGGCCGAGCACCCCCACCTCTCTCCACGTTTCCTCATAGCAGACCTGCTCCAGCCTCTTGGTCATCTTTACGGCCCTGCTCTGGACCTGCTCTGACAGCCCCACCTCCCTGTGCTGGGGGCTCCAGACCCGGACGCAGGACTCCAGGTGGGGCCTCACGAGGGCAGAGCAGAGGGGCACAACCACCTCCCTCCCCTGCTGCACACCCCTCTGGTGATGTAGCCCAGGATGCATTCAGCCTTCTGGGCTGCGAGCACACACTGCTGCCTCACGTCGAGCTTTTCATCCAGCAGAACCCCCGGGTCCTTCTCCGCAGGGCTGCTCTCAGTGAGTTCTGCTCCCAGCCTGTCCTCATGTCTGGGACTGCCCCAGCCCAGGTGCAGCACCTTGCACTTGGACTTGTTGAGCCTCATTAGGTTCTCGTGGGCCCAATTCTCCGGCTTGTCCAGGTCCCTCTGGATGGCCTCCCTTCCTGCTGGTGTATCGGCTGCCCCCCTCGCTTGTGGATCCCACCCCAGCTGGTTGGTGCCGCACCGCTCTCCTCGCCGGTGCCCTGCTTAACCTTGTCCCATCCTAGGTGCCAAGGGCCTGGTCGGCGATGTGCCTGTAACCCACAGACACCAGCGCCTGCTCCCTAGTGAAATGGGTTGAAAACATGTGAGTTAGGAGGTGTTGGTTGTCGGGTCAGTGGGACTGCAATGGTCGGGTTTGCCCTAAACCTCTGAAAATGCCAGGCATTTGGGAACAAGCTGAACGTGAGCCAGCAGCATGCCCTGGCAGCCAGGAGGGCCATACCCTGGGGTGCGTCAGGCCTGGCATTGGCAGGTGGTGGAGGGAAGGGATCGTCCCGCTCTGCTCTGCGCTGTGCGGCCTCACCTCGAGCACTGTGTGCGGCTCTGGGCACCGCAGTACAAAAAGGACACAAAACTGTTGGAGAGTGACCAGAGGAGGGCTCCGAGGATGGTGAAGGGCCCAGAGGGGAAGATGTATGAGGAGTGGCTGAGGTCACTGGGCCTGTTCAGCCTGGACAAGAGGAGGCTGAGGGGAGACCTCATCACGGCCTACAGCCTCCTCACGAGGGGGAGCGGAGGGGCAGGCGCCGAGCTGTTCTCTTTGGTGACCAGCGATAGGACCTGAGGGAATGGAGTCAAACTGCGACAGGGGAGGTTCAGGCTGGGCATCAGGAAGAGGCTCTTCACTGAGAGGGTGGTTGTGCACTGGAACAGGCTCCGCAGGGATGTAGTCACTGCACCAAGCCTGCCCGAGTTCGAGAACCCTTTGGACTGTGCTCTCAGTCATACGGTCTCAATTGCTGGGTGGACCTGTGTGGTGCCAGGAGTCGGACTCGATGGTCCTGGCGGGTCCCTTCCTACTCGGGACACTCTCTGAGGTGTCAGCTCCGTCTTGGTCACTGCCAAGTGGTGCAGATCCAAGCTCAGCATTTGGGGGGGTCCTTGGCAGGCAGACTCTGGCTGCACGTTACCTGGAGCTGCTCGCCCAGATGTTAAACCACGCAGTGCTCTTGCTTGCTTCAGCCTTTGTGTACCTTAAAAGTACCTGAAATGTCTTTATGTAGGACAGAAGCTTATTTTCAGCAGACTTCTCTGCAGGTCTTTGCTTGCAGCAGCCTTTATTGTTCTTGCTGTGGAGCACAGGGCCTGAAGGAGTGTGACGGGAAGTACTCCTGCTGCCTTGTTAGCCAGCAGCCTCACCAAGCCCTAAACTTTGTCCCCGCAGACTAATTCCTCTTCGGGGTGTTTCTGTGTTTTCAGCTTCTCCTTTTGCTCTCCCTCTCTTTGCCTTCTAAGCCCAGTTGCGTAAACGTGGCTCTCCCTGCGGTGCCTTCTGCATTTGAAGTGGCTCACTTAGGGCTGTCTGATTGTCATGGTGTCGCTATCGCCCTGTCCCTGACAGCTCTCTGGTGGCTGCTGTGGCTGTGCCCCTCGTCAGGCTCCATTCAGACCTCGAAGGCTGCTCTGAGCTGCTGCTGTTCTCGTTCCCCCTCCACGTGCCCCTTTGTGGAAGGCTTTCCTTCAAGGAGCGTTCCTTGTGATCGCCCACGTAGGCCTGTGGGCAGACCGTTTCTTCCCTCTGTCCCTGTACCTTCGGTTTTCCTACCACAGCAGCAGTTTTCTGTGCTCTGCAGGCTCCAAAGTGTGTTCTCTCTCAGCCTGCACTAAATCTAGTGGCTAGCTTTTCAGTAGCCACAAGGAGTCGCTGGGCACGCAGCGTGCGCGCGCTCCCCTCTGCCTTTCCCTGTTTTCACTGCGGCTTCTCGCTGTGATGCAGATGGTCCCAGACCACCTCGGAGAGGCCCTGAGGGACCCGGGGCTGCTCTGGCGCTGGCCCTGGGGTGTGGGTGCCTGGCTGGGGCCCTTTGGCAGTTCGCTGGCACTGACGGTGTGTGGAGGGCGTTGGGCTTGCGGGCCTGAGGTGCTGCTCCCCCTTGCGTGGAAGCAGAGAGAGGTCGAGCTTTGTGCTGTGGGCCTTGAGCCGGCAGCTTGATGCTGCCAGAAGGAGGAGACCGTGCCTTTCTGCGTGATCCTCTGCTGTCTCTGCTTGTCTGATGGCAAAGTAAGCCGACTAAAACTCCTGCTGCCTGCCGAGACCGCTGGCTGCCGCCTCGGGGAGCCGTACAGCCCGCTGTGATCCGGCGGGCAACTGAGCTGGCCTTAAAAAGGGCTGGAAAACATGACGAGGATTGCCAGGAGAGCACACCGGCTGTTTGGGCGTAAGCTGTCTCCGGAGACCCTCAGCAACAACCTGTTGAATCCTCTCTTTCAGCTCCAGCAGTCCTGGTTCTCGGGCTGTTCCTCAGCCAGGGATCCTTGCGTGCTGCGTGCCCGCGCTGAGTTGCTGCGGCCAGTTCCTGCTTCTGACACGAGGTGTCAGTGACGGCCTCGGAGCTGCTTCCCTCTGCTTGGGCTGTGCAAGCGCACCTCTGTCCTCAGGCAGGCTGTCCTCGGACAACCAGGCTTAGGAGTCGCTGCGACGTCTCTTGTCAGGAGGATGCCGAGCTCCAGCGTCCCGCTGGAGGCCTGGGGTCTGCTCTGGAGGACGCAGAGTGGGACGGCAGGGCTGCTGGAAGGAGCAGAGCTCGCTCCGGGACCGGAATGCCGGTTACAGGCAGGCGTTGGTGGTGGTGTGTACGGAGCTCGGAAAGGGAGCAAAAGCATTTTCTTTAGGAACAGGAGCTGCTGCACCTTCTCGTTAGCGTTCGCTAGCCTCTCATGGCCGATGTTCCTCTGGCTGAGGGCAAGGAGGCCGGGGAGCAGCCAGCTGGGCAGTGGCAGGCGCTCGGTTCGGGCTTGGTGCCAGCCAGCTGAGCCCCAGAGGTGTGTTTGGGTGGTGGCTGGGAGATGCAAATAATTGATAAACGTGGTCCCTGGGGAAAGGAGGAGTTCCCAAGGATGCAGTTCTTCTCTCTCTCCTCCACGGCCTGGTCTGCCAGCCTTCGTTTCTGGGGTGCAGACAGCTGGACAGTGAGATGGGAGCATGGAGGTGGGTCGTGCGTGTCCTGGGCTGCCCGGCTCCACGCCGCCAGGAGGCTCGCCCTGAGCGGCGTCCTCCCGCGTGCCCGAGCCCCGTTCCCTGTTCAGCGCATCCATGTCAGTGCACAGCGTGTGCCAAACTGGTGCAGGGCTGGGTGTTGTGGAACGAGCCGAGACCAGGCTGGCTGTGAGTCGGGAAGAGCATTTCCAGGGTTGCTCCGTGCGGCCTTGCTGCCCCTTGCTGCTCTCAGTCAGCTCGGGGCTGGGTCGCTGAGGGCTTGCTGCCCTAAGTGCCTCTTCTAGAGGCATCCGTGCTCCGATGGCTTGTCCCCTTCCCTCTCCTCCTCCACGCAGAGGAGAGGTGATGAAATACACCGAGGTGGTGGAGTCCCCGTCCCTGGGGGTTCAACGGGAGGTGGGACATGGTTTGGTGGGTGACATTGGTGGTAGGGGCTGGTCTTGGAGGGCTTTTCCAACCTTAATGACTCTCGGAAAAGCAGAGGAGCCGGGTCCGGACTCAAGCTAGAGACGTGCCCCGTTGCCCGCTCCGTCTCTCTCGGTGACACAGCGAGCAGCCGAGCCGCAGGGGACGCAGCGTGGCCGTCTTCCCGCTGCACGGGGTGGCTCCGCGCTGAAGCAAGGGCCTGCCTGGGCAGCAGCGTGGGCTCCTGGCTCCAGCACGTGGGTGTTGCATGTGCCACAGGCTGCTGCTGAGTGCAGAATTTTACGGTGATATTCCCAAGGCTCTTTCTTTCCTCCCCCAGAGGCCTTCCATCCGACGTGCCAGGCAGAGGGCTGGGGCCTGAGCAGGGCTCGGGAACATTCCTGCCCCGTGAGCCCTGGCTGTGAAAGTGACAAAAGAGCAGCAGCCCCAAGGCTGCCCTGCGCCCACCGGGGCTGCTCGGTCGGCTCTCCTCTTGAAGCAAGCTCAAGCAAAACACGTCAAAAATAAACGACGGCCCTTGCGCGGCTGTGGTGCCAAGCAGGCGCTGTGGTCTCTGGCTTCCTGCAGGGTTCACCAGAGGCTCGCTGCTGTTTGTTCTGGCCTCCTTTACCAGGTGGAGACCTACCCCACAGCCTCGCGTAGCTAAACTTCAGGCGGCACCTGAGGTCAGCTTCTCAGCACGGTGCAGCCTGGTGCCGTGTCTGGATCCTGCCCCTCGTCAGAAGATGGCAGTGCCCGGGCTGCCCAGCAGGTATCACCCGCAGCCTGTTGCTGCTGGCGTCCTGCTGCTCTGGGTCCCTGCAGCGTGGGCCTGCTGCTGCCCTTTTCCTCCTAGCTTCCGAATGATTTGTTGCTTTTCCCTTAAACTTCACCAGGTTTCACAGCGGTGCCCTGGACTTCTGAGCTCGCAGCCATGGTTTGCTTCAGCTCGCTTTCAGAGTGGAGAAAGAGGTAGGTAGGGCTGAAGCTTCCTGGTGCAGGCAGGCCGGGAGAGGTGCCCTCATCTCCTGCAGGATCAGGAGAGGGATGCTTGGTCGAGGGGCTCCTGAGGAGACGCGAGCTGGCAGTGCTGGGTTGGAAGCTCTCAGGGGGCTGAGTTGAACCCCAGGGGCTAGGAACGTGGGCTGAAGACCTCTGAAACAAGGTGGAGAGTTAGAGGCGACACAGCGATGGGGAAAGGGCCAGAGAAGTCGCTTCTGGGCCCAGCTGTGGTGCGGTGGAATCTGCTGCCTGGCGCTGGGGGGGTGGCACATCAGTGGTACTGCTGTGGTGAAACCGCAGCAAAGGTCTGCGGTTCTGCAGAAGGGGAAGGGTCTCTTGGCATTTCTCAAGTCAGGTTTCAGAGAACCCGTTTCAGAAGCGTCCGAAGCGGTTATGAACGCAGTGACAAGCTGAAGGGCGAGGGCTGCAGTCTCCTGGAGGGAGACGTGGGCGACGCAGCTGATCCGCGGACTGCTGCGTAATCCCTCGCTCGGTTACTTTACTCCTCACCTGAAACGTCCAGATGTGCTGGCACAGCTGTGCACCAAAGTCAGTCAGCTTCAGCTGACAGCAGACTGCGTCCAAATCGGAGTGCCTGGTCTGAGCTGGAAGGAGACTGCCCGAAGTCCTCCCGATTACCGGGACATGTACTGCTTCACAGGAATGCTTGGCCAAACAAAGGATGTGGTTCTGAGGAGCCGTTGTGTTCCCGCGTGAGGCGGCCTCCTGGGAGCTGTGACCTGGCCGTGATTTTACTGGGCTCTGCGGGGGAAGCGAGAGAACAAAGGCAGCACGGTAATTCACGAGCTTCATTGCCAACTTCTGGCTCAGGCTGTTCTTAAAGTGCGTGAACCACCTGGAAAAGTGCCGAAGCAGGCGAGCGCTCCCCTCGGAAGCGATCCCCGGCTTGAGGCGGAGCGCCTGTTAGTCAGCGTCTGGAGAAGCTCGCCAGGACCAGCTCATCTTCAGGTGGGAGCCCCGAGCGGCGTGGGGATCTCAAATTCCAGCTCAGCTCATGCTAGGAAGTAAGGGCTTTCGGAGAGCCTGAGGCTTACGCGGTAGTGGGTCTGCTTGTTAGTCACCGTGCTACCGAGGCTCCTGCGGCAGGGAGTTCTTCCCGGGAAGAGCCCCAGGATCAGTCAGCTCTTCCCGGGAAGCCTGACGCGTGAGCAGTCACACCAACACCTCCCGGATGGGACCCGGGGAGCAGCCCCGCGGCTGGAGGAGGACGGGCTCGTGCGAGGCGCTGGTATGCCGTGGGATGCTTGGAGTCAGGGTTTGTAACCGCAGTCCAGCGTTCGGAAAATGTTGTGTTCTGTCCGCTTGGATGCGAGGCGACGCAGAGGAGTTCAGTTCCCGCAGTCTGTGGCTGGCCTTCGCTGTAAAAGTGATTTCCAAGTGTTACATAAACACGGCCCTTAGTCCAGTTACAGCACAGCGTTGTGCTGGCTCTGGTGCTGTGGCGTGGGGGGGCAGCCCCCTCGCTGCGCGGGACGAAGCACTCCGGCCAGGCGGAGCTTGCTCAGAGCTGCTGATGGAGAGGCTGCGAGGCGCAGCCAGAGCGCGTGGGGGGCAGCTCTGCCCCCTTGGCTGTGCTTTTCCTGTCCCTCCATCCCTGGCTGGGGCCGGGCAGCAAGGAGGATTCTTGTGGCCTCAAAGGTAGGAGCTGAGCTGCAGGTGGTGGTGGTGGCACCGCCAGGTCCCTCCCTGCAGCAGCTCAGGCAGGCCAGAAGCGGCACGCAGCTCTTCAAACAAGCGCTGAGCTCTTCTCTTCGCCAGCCCTCTGCTTGGCGCCAGCTTCTTCAGCCTGGCCTCCCGCCGTGCTCAAGGTGTTGGGGATGGGACTGCCCGCCTCGGGAGTCTTACAGCTTTCCCTTGTTGTTTCCATTTCCCTCTCAGTCCGGGGGAATGCGGGAGGCTCGGTGTTGCTGGGAGGTCTCAGCTCCAGGGCTAGAAGCAGTGGTCGGATCCATCACTTTCACTGAGGAGAGCTAAAGCTGAACACGGGGCTTTGGCTGCATCTGCCCCGGTTTGTCTGCGCCGTGGGCTGCTTTCAGCAAGCCATTTGAGCTGAGGAATAACTGCAGTAAGCTGCTTTTGTGGAGCCGGTGGCCGCAACGGGGCTGTCACAAGCCTCCTTAAAACACTTCTCCCCTCTCCTCTGTTGTGTTGGAGTTGAGGAAATAAGCTGAAAGCCTTGGAAGTTTCCCTGCTGAAACAAGATCTGGTAGGATGTGCAGTAGCGGCTTCCTCTCCAAGTTCCCGTATAGCTGCAAAACAACATCACATGCCTTCTTGCACAGCCTGAGCTTTCATCAGGGCTGTTCCAGAGAACTTAGAGGAGGCGGTACGTGGGTGTAGCTGCTGCAGTCCCCTGAGCCTTACCCTGCAGTCTGCTTACACGGGCACAATCCTCCTACCGGAACCTTTTCTCTCATGCTCGGTGAGCAGCTGCTGACTTTTGCTCCGTGCTTTCTCCAGCTTCCATTAAATGCAAGCTGGCAAAGCTCTGATCTGACAGCGGCACTTAATGCCCACTCGTGCCCCAAAGCCCATCATCCAAAAGCTGTCTTGTTTTGGAAAGACGGATGTCAGCGCTGCCTCAGTTTGCCTTGTAGCCCTCGGCCTTGGCTTCTAGCCCAGACTTTCTAGGGTATATTTTGGGGGGACTGACAACTCAGCTGGTCTCAATTCCAGTATATTGTCACTCTCTTGGCTGTCAGAAGCCAGGTAGGTGCCAAACTGCTTGGTGGGAGCTTCCTGGGAGCTGGGTTTTGCGGGGTTCGCCAAGGGGTTGCCATCGGGTAGGAGGCCACCATCAGCAGTAACGAACCTGTGCGGGCCGAACTGATGCGAGGGGCTTTCTGGGTTTTGGCACGGTCCGGTCTTGGGATGCTTGACTCTGTAACAAAGGTCACGTTGGGGAAAAGAAGCCTCCATCGTCTCCGTTATCCAGCTCGTGTTTTCCCATCTCAGAAGTGCGAGCAGAAGTTCATGGTGCTCTGGTGGAGCGGAGCACAGCTGTTGGGCTGCGGCACAGCCTGGGGAGCAGAGAGCTAGGTTAAGTTTCTGCTTTGCTTCAGCCTTGATGCAAGTTGTTGAGCAAGTAGCTCTCTTTGCTGCATCCAGGATTCCTTATTAAAAGTAAGTGGAGTATAAAACTGTCCTGGAAACTGCTGAGAAACATGACAGAAACTGAGTGCTATTAAGTGTCTGGCCTTTTTTCACCCCCTCTCTAACCACCATCTGTTTCCTGTGAGACTTAGCAGTGGTAACGTCTTCATAACGAAACAGTGCTGGGTCAAAAATGTCTTTGCTGGACCCCGTTGGAAATACCCAGAAGAATTTATGTCAGCCTGAAAGCTGTTTGACCCTTCTGCCCCTCTGGATGAGGCCAGTGTCACGCTGTACAGTACAAGCTCAGCTTGGAGCTCAGCACTGAGAATGCTGTCCAGCTCGTGGCTGTAGCCGAATGTGATGTTGGAAGATCAGTCTCCTCGAGCGAGGCCTGACCCGTGTCATGCATGCGTTTCTCTCACCTCTCTGTCCACGTGCAGGTTGCCATCCTCATCCTGTGGTGCTGAGGACGCGCACGGTTCAGCAGGAGGGGAAGGCAACCTCAGTGCTCCTGCTTCAGGGAAAGCAGGGAGAAGTTCCTTGATTATTTTTTTCTGTTTGTTTTCTCTGGACAGTGCGTTCACATCTGGTTTGGCAAAACTCTTCCAGCTCTTCTCCTTTCCCCCCATAAAGGCCTGGAGTCCCTGGGAGGACGCTTGCCTAACTGGTCCTCAGAGGTGTAGCCGAAGGGAGGTGACCAGCAGCGCAGCTAGAAGTGCTTTGAGGAGTGGCACTATGTGACGTTCCTCAGCTCTGGATTCAGTTCTCCCGTACGGACACTGTTTGGCTCACACAGGAATCTTATCTTGACAGAGCTCGGCGTGCTGTGGTTGCTCGTCGTCCAGCACTGCGGCTCGGTTGGGCACCTGACCTGCAGCAAGGGTACCAGAGGAAACTGCTCGAAGCTGGAGGGGAGGAAGGCTTCTGAGCACGTCCATCCTGAGCGAGATGGGTTTGGATGGGCTTCAGCAGCCCCGCTCTGCCTCTGAATGCCTGACTTCAGCAGAGCAGTTGGTTGGACTCACTTGATGATGTCCTAGCTGCTTTACAATTCCAAGGTTGTTGCTTGCGTCTCTTTGGCTTTGAAAGTGTTTCGGATGCCTCCCAGCCATTGCTGAGGACACCCGTTGGTTGGAGGCAGCTGGGCTCTTGGTCCTGGTGGCTTCGCAGAAGCCTGTGACCAGAGCACTTTTGGCTAGAGGAAATAAAACTTAAGTTCTCTAGACATTAAGGCCAGTGGTAAATACTTTTTCCTAGAAAATCAGTAGCCTTCCGTCTTACCAAGCACAGCTGGCAGAGAGATGTGCTCAGTTACGCAGTCACCATTTCCCTTTTAAGATGGGGCAAGGCTGCTGCAGCCAGACTGATCTTTCTCCTGTGATTAGATGGTCCGCGATAAAGCTGAGCGCAAACCTAACTGTATGACTTGTAACGTGCCGGTTCTGTCTAGGTGACCTCTCAGAGAAGGGAATGCCTAGAGCTGACCCTCGGCTTCCTCGGGTATGCTCGGAACCCTTCCCAACACAAACCCTGTAGCGTGGACCTGTGCTTTCTTTTCCAGACTTGAAGCTGCACCTGCAGAGCACCGACTATGGGAACTTCCTGGCGAACGAGGCGTCCCCGCTCACCGTCTCTGTCATAGACGACAAGCTGAAGGAGAAGATGGTGGTGGAGTTCCGGCACATGAGGAACCACGCGTACGAGCCCCTGGCGAGTTTTCTGGACTTCATCACGTGAGTACCAGCTGTTCGTAACAGCCCGTGAAACCTTGTTCTGCCAGACGTGGGGACTCTCGGGCCAACTTTCCGCGCTGAGCCCTGTACCTACCGTGTTTTCTGCAGCTTCTTGAATGAAACTGTTCTGCAAGTCTCAAACGAGCTGGCACAGCTTCACTGTGGTGCTAAAGGCTTTTGCTCCCAGGGTGCGCGTGCTTTGCTTGCACTGCCTTTGCTGCAGAACTGCCTTTAGTCTGTGTTGGAGCTGAGGCGTTTACCTTGTCCCTAATGTAGATTTTCCAGGGCTTTGAGTGTGATCCTGTTGCAGAACGCCAGCATGCACGTGACAGCGCTAGTTCTGACTGTTCATCAGGGCTGCTGTGATCCTGCCACCCCATCCCAGTGGCTGTGAGCCTGCGTCTGACCCCATTGTAAACTGGCTCAGGGAGCTGAGCTGGCCAAAAATTGAACAACTTTCTGCTTTTGAGGTTGATCTTTGACTAATTAGTTTCCTCAGCTAGCTTGGTGGGATCCAACAAACACCACAATTAGGGAAAAGGAGGGCCTAGAGTGTGCAGCAGGAGAGGACAGGGCTGGGGCAGCCTCAACATGCCCCTGTCAGTGTGTGAACACACCGGGCTCCTGTGTGTGCACTTCCACAGCTGGTTCAGCTGATGTAGAAGGCTCGAAATAGCACAGCGTTCTTGCTGGTCCTTCCTGTTGTAATCATTCTGTGTCCAAACAGTCCCACTATCTCATTTGTCTAACCCAGTGCCTCATATCTGTAATTTTCTGGGTCACTGTGCTAAAGCCGCCGGACTTTTTGAAGCCTTTCCTATTTCCTAAGAGGTAGCTTTTTCTTACATGCCTGTCACTAAAGCTCATGGAATTTCCTTATCTGGCTCCAGATACGGAGCATGACATCAGCAAGACATGGCAAAGCCCTCAGCAGTGGTTGGAGCAGTTTCTAGGTCGTCATCGTAGTTGTATGGAGCAATCTCTTCTATCTTCTGAAGCTTCAGCTAATAGTTTCAAACGCCGTTCGGCCGAACTTGAATTTGTTGTAAAAACACCAGCAGGGTTAGAGCCTGGCCGTGCTGGGTAGGCTGTCCTCCACCGATGCTGCCCTTCAGTTTTAGGGAAAAGGAAAAGCAATGTTTAGTCTCTGTGGAAGTATCCTCGTAATCGCTGTTAGTCTCTCTTTTTGGCTCCTCTTGTATTGTTTTAAAGACAACAGCCCAGACAGGACACGTGAGTATTTTGCAGACTTAGGAACTTTGTTCTCTCTTGGTTCCACTTTGAAAACTGATGTTGGAAAAAGATGAACTGTAAGGTGTCAGACCGTGCCTGCCTGGTAACGCACTGCGTGCCTCCGGAGGGCTGCAGGTGGCTGTGGAAGTCCCGTTCCCTGTTACATCAGCCCTGTTGACTCTTATCCTTGTTTACATTGAGCTGGAGTTGTGCAGAAGACCTGAAATTCCTCATGTAATGTGACAGGCTGGATCTTACCGGCTGTTTGAATGATTTCACTTTAAAGCTGGTGTTTGCTCTCAGCTCGATTTAACTCTGATCTTGTTCAGCCTCTGCCTCTGATGTTGGAGAGCTGCGCAGAACAAAACAGCTCCGTGCAGATATCTGTGTATCTCGCCTACTGCGTAATCTCTGCTTGAATGGATTGCTCCCATTTGGCACAGGACGTTTCTTCCTCAAATTGTCTCTGCTCTCGTCTCTTTTTACCGAAGATTTGTTATAATGCCGCTGTCTTCATAGTCTGGAGGAAGGCAGAAGATGAAGCAGAATAGAAAGTCTTCCTGCAGGAAGAGTCTCCACCCTCTTGCGGAGCGTTTTGTGTGAGGAGTCTGAGTGTTGAGTGGCATTTCATCGTCGTTCTGGTGCGCTGCTGGTGGAGCGGTCTCCTCGGGGTCTGCCCTCATCACACCAGTGGCGTATTGCTGAAACAGAGAATGTGTTCGCAACTTCAGCTGGACCAAGGTGGGAGTTGCTGTCAGCCTATAAGAAGCTCTGATAGCGCTACAGACAAGTTAAAACAGAAGAATGAGGACAGGGGGGTTGGATAGGGTACTGGTGTTGCCCTTCTCTTCATAATCCTAATACATTTAGTGAATGGGATGGTGTAAAAGGGGGTAGGCTAGTGGTGACTTCTTGGGGTGCCTTTCAGGCTGTGTTCTGTTCCCTGAAACTGCCCCGTGGGTCCTAGTAGATCTTGGTTTGGGGCAGGGGGCGGTAGTTTCAGAGTATTGTACCACACAAAGCTTCCCATGCGCATCCCAGATAGCTGGAGTGGAATTGCAGGAGCTGTATGTCAGGCTTAGTGTGGAAGGATCTGTCAGGTGGCATGTCCAGTACAGCTCCAAAACTCGCTGCTGTAGGGTGCTTCTTACGTACTTACGTCTTTGGCCTTTGTGAAAACATTGGAGGACTGAAGTCTGGGATGCTTTCGAGTTGATCCACGCAAGTCTGGGATGCTTTTGAGTTGATCCACGTGCTCTCCAGTTACCTGTTTTTGGAGGGTGCTCAGACCTTAACCCCGGTCACATTGCTGAGGAGATCATAGGATCACAGAATGGCTTGGGTTGGAAGGCACCTTAAAGATCACCGAACTCCAACCCCCTGCCGCAGGCAGGGATGCCACCCACTAGATCAGGTTGGCCAAGGCCCCATCCAGCCTGGCCTTGAGCACCTGCAGGGATGGGGCATCCACAGCTTCTCTGGGCAGACTGTTCCTGTGCCTCACCACTCTTACAGCAAAGTAAGCAAAGTAAGTAAAATTCCTTCTAATGTCTAGTCTAAATCTCCTCTCTTTTAGTTTAAGCCCATTCCACCTTGTTGTATCATTATCTACCCGAGTAAAGAGTCCTTCTCCACCGTTGTTAGAAGTTCCCTTTAAGTACTGAGCGGTCTCACTGAGGTCTCCCCTGAGCCTCGTCATCTCCAGGCTGAACATCCCCAGCCCCCTCAGCTTTTCTTCCTAGGGGAGGTGAGATCTGGGGAGCTGATTGTAGGATCAGCTGCAGTCCTTCCCACCTTTGCCTGCTCCAGAGCTGACCAAAGCCATACCGTTCATCCCTGCATGCGACCATGCAACGTGGTTTCTCTTGCCTCCTTGAGCCAGGCGATGGGGACAGGGGAAGCAGGATCTGCGATACCCAGTGCTGCTGTGACCGCCTGGCACACCTCTGGCTCTGAGCTGGGATGCCGTGGGGGCTCCGGAGCTGCCGGCCGACTCGTGTTCCTCTCCTTGCCCAGCTCCCGGAGGAGGCAGCGCTGCCCGCAGCCTGCCAGGAGATGGCACTCCAGCCCCGCGGCTGCCCAGGTGCCTGCGGCGCGTGGGTAAGGGTGGGCACCCACCGAGGTGGGCAGGAGCCAGCTCCCCCGCAGAGCCTGGGCGAGAGGAGGGTGTTTCAAAGCACGCGGGCTGAGCTGCGCCAAGAACTCGGCTACGCAGCAGCCCCAAAGCAAGGCCTTTGCTCCCAAAGCCACTCGGTGTCACTGATTTCTGCCCGGTGGTGCTCCTTTCCCCAGTGACTTCCCTGGCCCCGAGCCTCCCCATGGCAGCGCTGCGCTGTCGGTACCGAAATATTGAGGAAGTTGGCTGACTTCCCTCTTGTTTTTTCAGGTTCTAGCTGCAGTTGGCTTCCTGTGCCACTGCGTATCGCTGCAAGGAGGAACTCAACTTATTGAGAGCTCGACTTATTGAGCCTTCCACGGCCCCTATAAGACACCTGCTAGCTCTGTGCCTCGCTGTGCAGCTCCTCGCAGGGCGACTGCTGGTGCTTCCCTGTGTTTTTCAGTCGACCGTAGTAGGTCTGAGTGATGGGCACAAGCTGGTTGTTGGCTCCTCTGCTCCAACACAAATAATTGGCTGTTTGGCTGAGGGAATGTGGCGACGTTCTGTAGGGCAGCAACAAACAGGTATTAAGTGTACTTGAAACAGCAAAACCCACTTCCTGAATTCAGCAAGCACATATTGACTTGCGGGATGGAAGTGGGTTTTAGGTTCTTCTCAGTGATGTTCTGCCCTGCCTCTCTGTAAAGGCTTTGTTCTTTGTGTTAGCCTGACACAATGCCATGTCCTGTCTGTCTTCCCTTGCAGTGCTCCTGCCCACAGTTCGGGTAGGATCCTTTTATCTCTGCTGTGTGCCATTTCTCCTGACTCTGGTCAGCTGTAGCCTGATCAGATTGTCAGCTTTGGTATTTTTCCAGTGGAAGGGGGGGGGGAGGAAGCTTTTTTGCCCTCGCTCCAGCACAGGGTTTTCCCTGCTAGTGAAAGCCCCGCTCCTCAGCAGCATGGCTGGGGGCTTGGGCGGCCGCTCGGAGGCTTGAGCCCCTGCAGCACGCTGATGGGGCAGAGGAAGGCTCGATCTCGTGGTCAGGCTGGGGGAGCTGCTGGTGGCTGCCGAAACCAGGCTCAGAGGCCGCTGCAGGAGCAAGGCTTGAGGTGAAGTCGGGTGTGAACGTGTCACCCAACTCTGCCATCAAGCCTGTCAGCGGAGGATGGGCTAGGACATAATTTGTCTCCACCTCACCAGTCTGCTAGGCCTCAGGAACAGGGTCCTTGTTGCCCCAGTGATGTACCTGGGAACTTGGCTTCTGGTGTGTTTTTGTGGTCACAAGACCTGTTTTTGATGAGGCTGCATGTACTTTTTCCCCTTGCACATGCCTTTTCTTAGCTGACACTTCCCTCTACTACCTTCTTCGTGACCCGTTCCTGCTCTGCCTCTCCCCAGCACTGGATAGATCTAGTTTCTGCTGCATGACTTTGAGTTGAAACCTAATCTTACGGCAGTGGTTTTCTAAAGCCAAACTGTTTCAACTGCTACTTGAGCTGAAGAGCAATAATCCTCTCCTCGGGAGTAGGAAGCTGCTTGTCTTTATTCTAAACGTACTGGAGTGTGCATCCTGGCATCGCTGCATGAGGTTACAAAATATGACTACCTCCTTTTGAAGCCCTTTCTTAACAAAAAAAAACCTGCAAATGCTTTACGTTACAGGCACTGGCAGTTTACTTGGGCAAATGCAACAACCTGAAGGATCTTTTCCAATGCTGTTGTGGTGAAAACTGCACTATGCTGTTTTCAACTAGTTGTTGAGACCTTGGTGGAGGTGGGATTGGGAAGGAAAAATTACCACAGCAGCTGGGGATCCTGCAATAAAAGGTTTACGAGCCTTTTCTGGCAGAGACGGTTTTGGCAGAGCAGCACAGGTTCCTGACAAACAGCTTCCCTGTTTGCAGGGAGTGCAAAGTTGAACTGATAAGCCAAGTTCTTGGAGGGGTTATGCAACATTCAAAATAAGAGGGCACAAAACTAATGGTCTGGAAATGATCGCAGGCTTGTGTCCTCCGGATGGTAGCATCAGAACTGCATCTGCTCTCCTGCTCACCCGAGGGACAGCACCCACGCCAGTTTCCCAGAACGAGTGTCGGTGAAGCTAACTGGGTTGTGTGCCTGAGTGGTGGCTGCAGGAGTCGGCTCTGCAAACTGTGTAGCCGTGGGTGTCCGCTTTGGAAAGGGCAGCGTGTTCTCTGAAAGGTGGATTTCACTGTGTGTTGTCTTGTGCTTTATTCCCAAGCCTGTAGCACCTGGAGAACACTTCATTTCGCCAGTTCATTTAACCTGGAACACCGTAACCCTACTTCCACTGACCAGTGCTGTTTTTCACTTGGAAGGTGTTAGCATGGTGCCTGGCAAGCACACCGAGCTGCAGCAATCATCAGAAAATCCAGCAAAGCGTTACTAAAGCAAGTCCAGGAGTTGGACTCGATGATCCCTGCGGGCCCCTTCCAATTTGGATATTCTGTGATTATTGTTGGTGGTAATAAAGATGCAGCAAAATGGTAGTGATGAGCTCCAGATGTAAGCCCACGTTTCATTAACAAACATAAATCTTCCCAGCGAAGCTTTGCAGCCCTGAGAAGGGGCCCTAGCAGGCAAGCTGTAGGTGATTAGGTGAGAACACATCACCTTGCACTACACCCACATCCACGCTGATGCTGGTTCATCCAGAGGCAGCGCGTAGATTTAACTGCCTTCTCTGGCTTGGCTTAGAGCTGACTCCTGCTTTTTCTGCAGCCTGCAGGAAGGGTTCTTGCCCTTGCCTCCTGTTCCTTCTCACAGTTCTCCCCAGGCTGAGCAGCTTGTCTCTTGGAGGCGTTAAAATGAGGCAGGAGGAGTATGGTGTGAGGCTACCTGGGCTCCTCCGGTGGATTTATGCATGGTTGCAGCTTTTCCAGAAGGCGCCTTCAGCTGGATGAACGTTCACTGAGCACTACTGCTCCCGTGTAATGTGCTTCACTCCTTCGTGGAAACTCTTCTCAAGGTCTTCTGGTGTCGGACCTCAGCAGCTTTCATTTTCCTTCTACTTTCCCATAGATTTGCCTCACTCAGTGCTCTAGACAAGGCAGTTTCAGCCCCAAGAGAGCCTGGAGGCCGAGAGATGGTGCTTCTGAAGGCTGGCGAGCCTTGGGCCCCTCTTCAGTTAGAAGCCCAGCAGATGCTCACGTAGAACTTCGTGTGAACGTTGCTAAGCCGTGCGATGTGAGGAAGGTGGCAAGTTTGGCTTTTGAACTGATTTATGTGCAGGCAGCATGATGAGATGTTTCTGGTCCATATTTAAAATGTAATTGGTGCTCAGGTCTGCCTCGGCGCAGCGCGGAGTGCCAGGGCTCAGCCCTGTGTACCAGCCTAGCGTTTCTCAAGCTGCGAGGCCAAGCTTTAAGGCAGCGGATTTGAGCAACCAGAGACTCTTGCACGAGGCTGCGAGGTGTCCAGAACAACAGTGCCGTTTCAAGGGGTTTGTATGCATCTAGAACACATCGTCATATTCATAAAACTTCAAAATTAAAGTACTTCTTTGGTTATTTTTTTTTTCTAATTAGCCTTTGTGGCTAATGCTGAATGAGTGCTTACAAGTTGCCGGATGATACCGCTGGAAAACCGAGGTCAGTGTCCCAAGAGATCTAGACTCACTAAAAGATGGTAAAAGTCATGTGGAGATGCAGCTAAATATAGATTAATGCTGAGAACGTTCCTGGATACTTGGATATGAAAGGCTGCCCCAGCCTCTGTAGTACCGTGGAGTTACGGCTCTCCGCTGTGAAATGGTCTCGTTGATCTAAGTTTAGTAGAGCACCCACTTATTGGCTGAGTGCCCTTGGTTTGTGGTGGCAACCATAAAATTCTCAGCTTTCTCTTCAGCAGGTTCACAAAACTACCGCTTACGTGTGGTTTTTGTTGGTGTGATGCTAGGAAAGAGAGTGTAGAAAGAGAGAAAGAGGTCAGCACACCTCGCCGGAGATGATCACGCTACGCCTACGTTCCATGGACTGCCTGAACTTTGGCTGCAGACAGCGGGTAAAACGTCCTGGGCAGAGGCTGCTGGTCTGCCTTGGTCTCGTCTGAGCTGAAAATTTGACTCAAGGATTTAATTCAGTCCATTGCTGTCTGTTACTCGAAGAAGCTTTGGGATCTTCATGAGGTCCCTTCCCTTTCCCCTTGAGGGCAGCTGTACGGTTGTGTACTGATGGCAGAGCCATGCTCCAGCTGCAGACCTCTCAGGTCTTGGCACTGTTCTCAGGGTCGGCTACTGCTCCCTTGTGCTTTGAAGCCTGTGCCTTGCTTTCCCCAACAGCTGCTTGCATTCGGAACCCAAGAGAGATGGAAGAAATGGCTCCGTGTACCAGCACCTTTGCTTGGGTCTTGAACCCCGTGGGGTATAGAGGTGATCCTGGGTGCTTGCGCACAAGCCCAGGGAAGCAGTGCTGCAGCTGATCCCCAAATAGTTCCTGCGGCTACTTTTCCCCAACCCTGAACTGAATGAGCCGCAAGAGGGAAGCAGTAAATGTAAGAGCGCCTGCAGTCAGTACAACTTCATAGTAATTTAAAGCTGCCTCTCGAATTCACACAATTTAGAGCACTGCTCTGATCCCGCTGGAGTTTTCCCTTTTATCCCAAGATAAACACATGTTTCTACAGTGATCTGAGTAACTGCCCAGGGCAGTCTCCCAGAGCCTTTTCCCTTGCATCGGTCAGCACTGAAGTCTGATGCTGGTTTTGGAAAGCACTGAAGTTGCCTGAGCACTGCCTTAACCCATCCCGCGCGCTTTGGGATGCGGTCGTGTACCAAGCTGCACAGTCAGGCCGCTCGCTGCTGCGCCGGCTGTGCTTACGCAGCGCCGGCTGGTTGGCCACGAGCGCTCAGAATAGCTTGGCATGACTCAGGTCGCTCCGACTTGTGAGCCTGGATCGGAGCCCTCGGGGGGGGGGGAAGGCGAGCTTTTTCCTGCACAGGGGGAGAAGGGGGGCTCGGGGTGGATATCCCCAGCCTCTCCCTTCGAGCCGTGGCTCTGGCAGCAGGGCACGCGAGGCCCCCGAGCCCCTCTCCCTTTCCAGGGGCTCTGCTCCCACATCAGCCCCCGGATTGCTGCGTTTGGCCGCTGCCCCCGGGGCTGTCCTCCTGACCCTGCGCAGAGCAGCTGTTACCCGGCAGTCTGGCAGGGCTTTCGGAGGATCCCTGAGAAACGCAGGTCATGCAATGTTCTGTCATTAGTCATGCTTTGTGGCCACTTGCGGTATTGTTTACGGTTTCTTTAGTATCCTGGAGCAGAAAGCAATAAAAAGCCAACCTATCTGCTGCAGGACAATGACTCTTTATGATTAGATTAGGAAGCGGGGGAGGGAGAAGCCGTTACTGTCTTGGGGTCGCTGCCTCGCAGGGCTCTGCCCCGGTGCCTGCGGGCTGCGTTGTAAACGCCCCACGTGATGAGCGTTGGTGCATTTTATGTGTTCCCCCGGTGAAAAGCCTTTCTGGATATTCAGCAGTCTTTCCTGCGTGTCCTGTTTGTCCGTGGCTGTACTTAATAAATGCAGCTGGAGGTAGACATCCCTCACCAAACCACCTGTGTGCAGCTATTGCGTGGGTGCTCTCCTCTCCGCTGGACAGGCACCCACGGGTC
Organism: Oxyura jamaicensis; assembly: GCF_011077185.1. Lineage (NCBI taxonomy): Eukaryota > Metazoa > Chordata > Aves > Anseriformes > Anatidae > Oxyura > Oxyura jamaicensis. Next base: position 1,080,244 of record NC_048903.1, on the reverse strand, counting down.
ATCCACGGATCATCCGCGGGTCATCCGGGGATGCCTGTCCCAGAAGTTCCTGGCCCGCTTCTGCTCTGTTTTCCTGGGGTGGTCTCTGCTGTGGCTGTCTGTGAGTGCACCTCCCGAAGCAGGAGTGAGGACGATCTCTCCTACGTGCTGCTGGAAGGAAGGCTTTCGCGCCGCCTCCCCCATGCACTTTTTGGCTTGCCTGGGCATTGTCCAAATTTGCTGTGCTGAGCATTGCCCAGCTGTACGGTGCGGAGCTGGGGGCTGCCAGAGGAGCGCAGGTACTGCTCCGGTCACGTCAGGCCTCAGGAAGCCGTCAGCCAGCGTCTCTCCTGCTGTGAGTGACATTTCTGTGCTCGATAACTCCTTCCTGTCCCCGCGTAAGAAAGTCTGCTCTAGCGTGCACCAGTATTGATGCTTCTAGGAATCGGCTAAAACCGTCCTTCTGTGAATGCGAATTTCTGGAATACGCCACACCTCAATCGAGCGAGCGAAGCGGGGCAGGATGTCAGCGTACACGTGAAGTGCTGCCTGATCTGTGGGCCCTTCAGGCCCTGTGTGGGCAGGGAGCAGCTCAGAGCCGGAGCGTAAGGCACACGCAGGCTGCGGCCGGCTTCGTGGTGCTGCGAGCGGCAGGCTGCTCCTGTTCCTGATGGGTGCCCTGGAGCCCGGTCCCCTTACCGGCTGCATGGACAGTGAGGGATAAAATGCTTTTGGAGCTCAGATACGCAGCAGGCTCGTGTCTTGCTAAGGAGCCCGGGCATGCATTAACCGTGAAGCGTTTGAAGCTGATAAGAACCCGATAGGCGACGAGGAAGACAATGAGAAGGGCCGCTCTATTCAAAAAGCAGTTGGAGGAGAGCTGCTGCCACCAATAAACCTAATCCCTGGGGCTTGGGTGGAAATGCTGAAGTAGCCAGGACCTCTCCTCTGGTTTTAGTATAGCTGTGCTACTGGGAGCAGATGCGTTCTCGTTGGGACCTGGCACAGGAAAGCCAAGTGTTGCCCCGTGCACAGATGAGGAGAGGCTTTTCCAGCTGCCCTGGCACCGGGAGATGTGCCTCGTAGCCACGGCTGACTAAGCCGTAACGATTTTTACTGGGTTGAAGCAGGGGCTGAGTATCAGCCTGGGCTTGCCTGAAGGAAATGGGATTCATCCTTAGCGAGCGATCAGGAAGGGTTACTGGGGTGTGCTGGTGTCTGCCTGGCCTTGGCAGGCCCCACAAGACCTTTGTCCTGCTGCAGCTCTCGTTACTGCACAGGCTTGCAACACTGTCACAGAGGAGATTTAAAAGTGAAATTTCCTGCTGTTTTGCACAGGGTCACTCCTGCAAGGACGAATCTTCTTCTCGCTGTCAACATCGATCCAGTTCACCAGGGCTAAGGTGCTCTGAAGTCCTACAGCTAGAAAGAGCTCCAGGCATTTTGTCTCGGTTCCTCTCCAACTCTGGCCAGGCTCCTTGCAAGTCACAAAGAGCTTGTGGAGAGCAAGATCCCTTCCTGAGCTTAGGAAAGAGCTGTGCTAGCCTACCATGAAATGATTTATTTCCTAGCCTCTTCCTCCAACGTGGAAGCTGAAGAAATGGTTGTGGTCCGCCCCTACGTTGTCGCCTTGCTTTGGCGAGAGCCCTGCTGCCGTGCGCTCTGTGCAGAAAGCCCTGCGTGGCACTGAGCAGGCCTGCGTGTGCCGGAGGGCAGATGGCAGAGCTGGTGAATGACCCTTACGCTCTGCCTTTGCTCTGGCACACCTCGGAGCTGCAGATGTCTGTATTTACCCGGAGCAGCCGCTCGCCACGAGGGACTTGCCCTGGGCTCTTACAAACAGGCCCCTCTTGCTGCCGGGGAGATTGGGCTGCACAAACAGAAGGGAGGATAATGACCCTGCAGGTTTCAGGCAGCGGGAGGTTTCCCGGTGTGCTGCTGGCCGTGCCGTCCCTGCGAGGCTGCCCGGGGCGCAGAAGGGCGCTCTGCAGAAGTAATGGGGCCGGCGGGGCGCTGCCCAGCCCTGCAGCATCTGTTTGAGGAACTAAGGTGTGGATTTGCTCATGGATGTGCCGCTTGAGGATATTTGAACCTGTCTAATAAAAACGACGGAAATCTGCCTCTAACTGGCTCTGCTCACCTGCTTTTCCTGGGGTTCAAAGGGAAGCAGCCGCACGGTTAGCTTGGACACACGCAGAGCAGCATCCCCGTGCCTGTGCCACCAGTGTGTGCTCAGCGCCTCGCTGTCCTGCCCTGCCCTGCCCGCTGCCCTTCAAGCTTCAGCTCCTGCTTCCTTGCTTCAGTACCCGGGTACACGCGGGGAGCCTGAACCGAGCAGGGCTTGCTGCTCCTGCTCCAGCCTTGCACATTCCCATCTGCCACACGGATCGAGGCCCAATCCTGTCTGTTTTGGAGCAGCTCCTGCCGGGGTTACCTTCTGGGCTTTTTCACCATCTTCCTGCTAACGTTGTAGAGTTAGAGCTCTAGCAGTCAGAGCAAGGGGACACGAAGTCCCAATATATCCTCTTTCAGCATCTGTGCCCCTTCCTCTGACCTCAGAAGCTCTTCTCACTCGATGTTTCTCAGGTTCCCAGCTCTCAGCGTGGTTTACTTAAGGCTCAGCTTGTGGTGAAGGTGCCTAGAGCACCTCTCCTGCTCTTGCTTTTCCTCGTGTTCGCATGGCACCTTTATCCCTTCGTTTAGACCCTCTGCTAGGAGGAGGCCACCAGCTCGCACGTTCCCAGTCTTTAGGCTGCCTGTGCCTCCTGCCACCAACTGCTCAAAGCACCGAGGGCCATTTCTCATCTTCAGCTTCACTCTTCTTCATCTCTCATCTTTGCTCCCCAGTTGAAACTTGCTTTGGTGCCTCCTTTGCACTCCACGCCCCTCCCAAGGCAGCCTGATCCCTAATCCTATCTCATTTAAGCAGGGAACACAGTTAGGGACTTAACAGCAGGGGCTAACGTGAGAGTGTTGGTGGTAGAGGGGTGAAAATGCCTTGTGTGGTTCCGCGAGGGGATGAATAAAGGTTGTGCCGAAGCTGCCAGCCCCATTGTTTTTAGGAGCGAGCGGGACTGCAGAGGGGTGACCTTTTCTCCGTATCTTGGCAAGGTGGAGCGGCGCTGCTGGCACCGAAGCTGAGCTCGAGGCAGGTTGTCTGCGGATTCCCCTCCGCTGCGGTGCTGAACGCTTTGGCACGGGTGACCTGCTCTCTGCGGAGCAGGCAACGCGAGGAGAGCAGTGGGAAGGCTGGAAGGACGGCTGTTCCCAGCTACGCAGCCAGGCTCCTTTAGGAGCTGTTAGGGAAAGCCTTTGTGTTGTGAGGGTGGTCAGAAACACTGCAGCAGAACCCCGGGGAGGTTGTGAGCTACACATCCTCGGAAATGACTCAAAGTTCAGCTGGACAAAGCCCTGAGCAGCCTGAGCTGGCTGTGCTTGGAGCAGGAGGGTTGGCCAAAAACCTCCACAAAACTTCCCTTCCCATCCATCTACTGTTCCTCACTGGTCAGCAGGAGATGCCAAAGGGATGCGGTTGAGCTGTAGCATGAACCTGAGCTTGGTTCTATATCTTGAACTACTCTACTCTTGACTTTATATCGAGGCAGGGAAGATAAGGAGACATTAAGGAAGCAGCTTGCTAGCTCTTTGTGGGAAGGGTGCATCTTTCTGGAGATGTTCACGGGGTCTGCAGATGTTCACGTTGGGCACCAGGTGCTGGTTTTTGCATTAGCCCATCTGTGCCAGGCTTTGTCTTGGGTTCCTGCAGGTACAGCTACATGATCGACAACGTCATTCTGCTCATCACTGGGACTCTGCACCAGCGTTCCATCTCCGAGCTGGTGCCCAAGTGCCATCCTCTGGGAAGTTTCGAGCAGATGGAAGCCGTGAACATTGCTCAGACGCCCGCGGAGCTCTACAATGCCATCCTGGTGGACACTCCCCTGGGTGAGTAGAGCTTTTCAAAGTAGCTCTCAGCTGTGCCTGGAGCAGATGTCCCTTTCCCCTTGCAGTCTAACAAGGTCCAACTAGGTCCAAATCATGCTCCAGGAAGACAAAGCAGTGGGTCCTGTGCAGCTGTGGCTGCACTGCCTGTGGTGGCTGGGTTTAATCTCGTGTTTATGCCTGCCCTATGCCAATTTCTCCATCTGGAGGGCCACTGAGCCCCGTGTGCTTCAACAAATGTCCAAAGCAGCGCGCTGGTAGTGCAGGCTGTTGGGGAATGTGGTTTGTGTGAGCCAAGCCTTGAGCTGTCACAGCAGTGCAGGTGTGGTTAGATCTCATCTGCCACACGTACCCACTTGGCAGCTCTTCTGGGAATCGTGCCCTGAAAGCAGGGAGGAAGGAGAAGGCTTGAGAGGTCTTAGAGAAAGTGATCTCTGTAATAATTGTTGTTGGACACATGGTCCATGCCCTTCCTTAGCGAAAGCCATCAGATCACAGAATGGCTTGGGCTGGAAGGGACCTTAAAGATCACCTAGCTCTAACCCCCTACCACAGAAATCCTCTGCTGTGATCTTGTTCTAGGTTCCAGCACTTCCAGCTGGATCGTTGAGCAATGTCTTGTAGGCAATTTGTCTAGATAACCATAAAGTTCTGCCCATGACCGATCTTGTTCTGACATTGATCAAATTCATTCTATATTGAGGAAAGCTCTTTATATGCCAGAACCTCCCAGAACACACAACAGCAACGACCCAAAAGCTTTTTAAGCTGTTTGTATAGCAGGACCCTGCACTGAGGCGCTGTCCCAGGGCTACAAGCCTTGACCGGGAGGCACATGATGCTGTAAAAACAAATGTTTCACGAGCAGCCAGTCAGACAGACATGTTCTTTAAAGCTAAAAGTTGTAGGAAGCGGTTGTGGAGAAAATGTGGAAGTCTCTTTGCAGTAGTAGGAGAGGTAGTCACAGGAGAATTTCTAAATTAGCATCTGTGGGCACAAGTAATGAGGTACGCCTGAGTCAGTGATTAATCATTCTTTTGGGCTTGCTAGAAAGTGCAAAACACTTAAATCATCATATCGTCTTTGATGGCAGTCATCGTTTTTGGAACTGAAAGTGCTTTTACAAATGATCTCTGTAGTAATGGGGCGAATCAGATAGTTGTCATGGAAAATCGACTTGCCAGATAGAGCCCAACAAAGGAGGGAAAACATGTCTAAAGAGATCTAGCTACCCTCGAGCGTCTGAGGAGGGAAGGAGCGTCTGCAGCAAGGCCGACGCGCTGACCTGGCGTCCCCTGTGCGTGGGATGCGAGCGTAGCTGAGCGCGGTGGGCTCGCCAGGTGGGACACCGCAGCGGGAGAACCGCTGCACGCAGCGGAGCTGAGCCCGCGGTAGGGATGGTGTGTGGGAAGAAAATCCTCCTCAAGGGTAAGCGTGAACCTTCCCACTTTGGGGATAAGATAGAACCAAGCATTTCAAAGGTATTGTTAGCTCTCCGAAGCCTTAAAGCTTCATGCTGTGCATGGAGTGAAAACACCTCGTTACACTGCCGGGGGGGTCTGGGGAACGCGGCTGGCGGGTGAGGGTCTTTGCTCTCGTGTTCGTGCACTTGTACACGAGTGAGCTCTGCCTGCTTCTGCCCTGGCTGGCCCAAGTTCTTCAGACCTTTGCCCTGGCTGTGCCCTTGAGGCTGTGTACCATCTAGTGTGGCATTTCTGCAGCAGGAGTACGTGGGGAGTAGCCGTGTTGCCTAAACAAGCAAGCATGCAGGCTCCAGTTGTTTGACTTGCACTCCTTCCAGTGACCACACGCGAAGAAACAGCAGCTCTATCTCCTACAGGACTTGAATAGCTACGTGGCTTGGTAGGAATGCCTAACCCCAAACGGCTTTCATAGGTTAGCAGGGCAAAATAAGTCTTGCTGTTAGCCTAATTTGGGATATTGGAGGGCCAAGAACTGAAATAGCTGTGTTCTCATTCCTCTGCTACTCTGAAGTAGCCACTGCTGAGCTATCTGGGCTAGCCAGTGAGTCTTGCAGTGAAAACCAGTCCTGGCACGCTCTGTTTTCATTTCTGCCAGCCGTAGCGAGCCTCTAGCTACGTGGCATTAGTCTCTGATGCTGTTGCAAAGAGTAGCAAAGAAACTTCTGCGGGGGATAGCCCCTGCTCAGGACTCTCTGGATCCCCAGCGTGGCCGCTGTCCCTGCCACAGGGCTCGTGCAGTGAGAGTGGTGGGCACCAGAGGCGTGGACCCGCAGCCTACCTGGTTCAGCAGAGCGCTGGTCAGCTCTCGGTGTGAGCAGTGTCCCTTACCCACAGCCCGAGTGCGGAAACTGGGAAAGATCCTATTTCTCTCTGCAGCAAATTCAGCAGAACTGGTTGCTGGAAGAGCTGAAGGAGTCAGACAAGTCCCATCCATGGGTCTTACTGTGCTCTTGCTGACAAGAGAGTGGCACAGCAGCCTCAAGTCATGCTAGATGTACAAGACCCAGCTTTATCTGCAGCTTGCAGTACCCTGCGCTGGATCTGAAACCCATTCATGTTCTTTATGCAGTAACAGCTTCCCAAACGCCCTCCCAGAGATACTCTGGCAAAGTGTCTGGGCCAAGCTTCCCACCAGATACGGGAAGAGGAAGAAGCTCACGAGCTTCCTCACGACTTGCAGTCTTGCAGATGCACAGGCACTGCTGCTGTGCTGCAGCTGGCAATTCGGAAGCCGTCTTGTCAATTCTGAGAGCCTACATCTGGGAACAGTTTTGGGTTTGTTTTTTTTTTAAAAAAAATGTGGGCTGCTCTGGCACTGATGGGGCTAGAGCTGAGAATTTCTGCTAGGAATGGGCTGTTAACCAGACAGGAGGACTGAAGGATCAAGAAAGTCTTCCAGAGGCGAAGAAAGACTTCCAGGTGAGTGCCCCAAAAATGATTGCAGCCTGGGGAGCCGTGGTGGAGCCTGAGGTTTTAAGTCACAGCAATTTGGTGGCACTGAAGGTGAGTGCCAGACCAGCTCAGCATAAAGCGTGTTTCTGCCTGGTATTGTTGAGGGCTCTCCTACTGCTCTGGGAAGGGCTGGGCGTGGGTCTGGTTAGGGCAGCGCTAACTCTGTGGCTCTCTTTCAGCTGCTTTCTTCCAAGACTGCATTTCCGAACAGGACCTTGATGAAATGAACATTGAAATCATTCGAAACACGCTCTATAAGGTAAATGAGACCGGGAAGGGAAAGAGATGTTAACTTCCCTAGTGATTGTGGCCACAGGTCTGTCCGGCCAGGAGCTCCAGCCGAGAGGCTGGCTTTCTTCAAACAGAGGGAAGAAGGTGTTCTCCCCTTAGAATAGATTCAAAAATAAATTTGCTTTCCCTCTGTTTTCTTCCCGGGAGTGGTGATTGAGTGAATGTGCACAAGAACCAGTTGCATCCGCTGGAGAGTAAAGATCTTGGAGGGGCGCGGCACCCGAACACCCAGCACGGCAGTCAGGGCACTGGAGCTAGGCTGAGTGATTTTTTTTTGGAGCTGTCAGTGTCAAGGGTCTGTGCAAGAGATTTTGCAAAGGTCCTGCCTTTGAATAAACTTCCTCAGGTCCCGGGCAGGCAGGGGAAGGCTGCGGCTTAACCAGGTGAGTTTAGACATGAGGTTACTGCACTCAGAGTGCTGAAAGGGCTTGATCTTAAACTTGGCTGAAGCACTTCTGTGGGCCTGGCTGTCTGCACTGAGCTCCTTCAGAAGAGTCTCCAACAATCTGCTCAAGCCTTCAGTGGCTGTGGTAGGGATTAGATGCTCTTGGTGGAGCAGCACAAAGAAAAGTACAGCTGGGGTGGAGGAGTCGGGCAGGCTGGGGAGAGCACAGGGACGTGGAGGGGCTATGGCACCTCCTGGTCCTGAGCCTGCACGGGAAGCTGTCAGCTCCTCTGCTGGCCCCGTCTGGTTTTAGCTGGCAGTATAAAAACGTGTGTTTGTGTGCAGGCTGTGGCTATCTCTTCATCTTGACTCTCTGGATTAAGGGTGGGATGCAGATTGTATCTGCCAGCCTTGCTTTGACTGGTCACGGCCAGCCAGCAGTCACTGTGACCTCTGCTTCCTAGGGAAGCCCTGACCCCTTTGGAGAGGTGGAGAACAGGTCAGGCATGAAGGGAAGAAGGCGAAGGGAGGGGAGAAGCTGCTGCCTTGCGGCAGTCATGCCCAGCTGCGTGTGGCCTCTGGCATGTACTGATCTTTTGCTATAATGGGGGAAGGTATGCCGGTACGCATAAATACCTGCACCCTTGCAGGGTGCAGAGCTCCGCAGTGAGCCGGGGAGAGGCAGGGAGCAGAGCAAGCACGGAGCAAACAGGCTGGTGGGTGCCCTCTCCTTGGGTCCCAGCTGCCACGTCCTTTCCAGCTCCTTTCCGAGGCTGATGCTCCTTTGCATTCTGCTTTTCCTACCCCTACACTGCAGTGTCTCTGCCTGGTACCTCTCAGCGTGTGCTGGGACTGCATCTTACTAACGAGCAGCCCCCGGGGAGAGCAGGGGCAGGCTGCGTGCTCTGTCAGTGATAAATCACGGGGATGCAGGGGTGGAAGAGGTGACTGCAGCTCACAGGTGCTCACTTGCAGCCTCAGGGTCTGGAAAATGGATAACACAATGCAAATAGTCTTTGAAGGCAAATTGGGGAAGTAAAATCAGGTCTGATGTCTCTGTGGAACTACTCTGAAGAGCACAGCAGATGGGTGCCTGGGATAGATGCTTGTGGCCAGGAGGTGTTAGCGTGCTGAGGGAAGGCTTGAAGCACACGTGCTACCTCCCAGACCTACTGGAGGCATTTTTTGAGGGAATGAACAAGCACACAGACAAGGTTTGAGGAGGATTCATAGGAGAAAACCAATTACAAATGTTTCTTTCTGAAAGCTCTTAAGTAAGCAGTGGCAACTGAGAAGGTTCTTGAATATGTTTACGATGAGGAGCGGAAGATAAAAGCAGTCAGCTCTCAGAGTAGAAGGAGGTCAGCAGTGGAGGCATGCCAGCATCATAATTTTTACTGCTTATTCTTTGTTTTCCACATCTTTATTGGATAGGTTGAAATGAAGCTGGCTGGCTGCTAGCCTTTGCTGGCAACCTGCCTGTAGGAACCTGCCGAAGGAGCTTTGTGGCTGGACAGTAACGTACAGCAGACACATCAGCGGGGATAAATGTGGAGTGATAACACGGGAGAGGCAAGGAGGGAATCCTAATCTTGCTTGTAGAGTCTCCTTGTTCCCTGCTGCCACTAAACAAACCCTTGGGTTATGACCGACCTCACTAAGTGTGTCTCTGTCTAAGGCAGTCTGTTCTTAACAGTAGGGCAGGAGGGAACTGCACCAACATCGCCGTGCTGCTGCGTACGTCTGTAGTGCATCTGTCCTGTGCGTTTCCTGGTCTACTCCTCTCTTCTCTCATCTCAAAATATGAAGAGCTGAACAGGAGAAGTTGCTAAGAGGGATATAATAAAGGTTGGGGTACAATGACTTCTGTATGGGAAACTACAAAAGAGGTTCGGGTTCCTCAGCTGGAAGAGGAGGGAACCACGATGGAAATAGTGGGTGATGTTGAAAAAGTCAACATGGACGGGCTGGCCACAGATCTCCCTTCAGTCTGCATGGGAAAGACAAACAAGAGTAGCAGGAGGCAGAGGGTAATTGAGTGGTGTCACGGAAATAAAAGACTTCAGAAGATTATTAAGTGCAAGCACACCGCCATTTCTGGGAGGTGGTTTTCTGGACAGCGGAGAGTTTCCTGTAAATGGATGTTGTCTGTGGAGGGGTCCGCAGAGGGGGGTACCAGCACCACTTCCCTGCAGCCTGTGTCTCCACGATGCCTGTGACGCCGGATCCTCACTCAGTGCTGGGTATCCGAGTTCACCCATTTTTGCTTCTAAGGCCTAAAATTTGCTTCCTAGTTCTGGGAAGGGCAGAGCTGGGGCTGAACCTTTTGTCCAGCATCGTTCTTCTGTGGACCTCAAGCAAAGTTTGATGTCCATGCCTCTGCGTGAGCATTTCCTTCTTGCACCTCAGTTTGACCAGCAGCTCCTTGCTCAGCCATCCCGGTTGTCTGCCCTCCCTGACTGCTTTTTTACACGGGACGGAGAGTTCTTGTGCTCTAAGGAAAACATCCTTCACGAGCTGCCAGCTCTGCTCAGCTCCTTTGTCCCTAAGGACGGTGTTCCAGGGGGTGTCAGCTACTAGGTCTTAAAATAGCTTGAAGTTTGCTCTTCGGAAGTTCAGGGCCCTGACTTTGCTCGTTGCCAGGCCTGTGTTCCTCGAGATCACAAACTCAAGCAGGGTGCTGTCACTGCAGCTCAGGCTGCCTCCAAACTCTTTAGTGAACTCTTCAGCGCTGGTGAACTCCCGGTCCGTCACACTTCCCCTCTGGCTGGTTCGTGTAATGCTGGACCAAGCAGATATCCTCCGCGTACTCTAGGAATCGTCTCGGTTGCTTACAACCTGCTGTGTAGTTTTCCAAGCTGACAATCCTTGTGGAAGAAGTTCCCCATCAGGAGGAGAGCCTGCAAGCACGCCACTTCTTGTAGCTGAAGCCCAAATGCCTCATCCTTGGATGAGGCCTGTGGTAGACCCCAGCCACAGGCTGTCCTTTATCGGTGCGGTCTCTAACTCTCGCCCACAAGCTCCCAACCTGTCCGCGGCTGTTTCTCAGAGGCAACTCCTCACAATCCATCCCTTCCCGAATGTAGAGGGCACCACTCCCCCGCTTCCTTCCCTCCAACCCCTCCTGAAGGGTCTGTAGCCCTCTGCTGCAGTGCTCCGGCTGGGTGATCCATCCCACCACGCGTACGTGAAAGCAACCAGGTCATGTTTGTCTAGCTGCGCCATGGTTTCCAGCTCCTCCTGCTCGTTTCCCATGCTGCGTGCGTTGGTGTGGAGGCGCTTCAGCTGGGCTGCTGCTCGCATCGCGTTTCGGCGATGTGTAGCGCTCACCCAGCAGTGCCCTTGTGCACTGTGTGGTGACAAATATTCACCGGACGCAGAAATCCAGGTGCCTTTCTGGAGCGGAGGGCGTCCAGCACACGCATTTGTGGTCCATCTCATGACAAGGCGGCGGTTGGCGATGTCTCAGCGTCGTTGCTTTGCCGTTCCTTTGATGTGATTCCGCTTGCAGCTCTGCGCAGGGAGGTGTTTTAGCACACGATGGTTTCCTCTGAGAAAGTTTTTGCTGAACAGCGCTTTTAGCCGTGCTCTGCCTCCATGGCTCCCCGTGGGAGATGGAGTCATCTTCCAGCTGGATTATGGTACAGCTCCACAAAGGATTACGTTTCCTGGAGGCAGCCTAGCTGTGCCTAGCCTTGTATGATTTCTGCAGTGCTCCAGTTGGGATGGAGACCAAGCGGCTGCAGTGTGAAAAGAGAATTGCAGAGAATGGCTGGTTTCCTTCACAGATGTCCTGTCTCATCTCGACTCCGCTTCCACAGGGCTACTTTCTGAGCTTAGGTCTTGCGGCTCTAGTTGTGTGGCTTGGCACGCTTATAGAGGCCAGAGCGGGGTCAGGAAACCATGTGAAACTTCAGCGAATGCTTTGGAGTCAGACCACTCGAAGGAGCAAAATAGGCTTTAACCTTGTTGCCTGGGGATCTGCCTGCTGTAAGCTCATCCAGTCACTTGAGCAAACCAAACCACAGCCCTTCATGTCTCCGGCTCCCGGGGAAGCACTGTCCCTCGTGTGGGCTTGGTATCCGAGTTCACATGGGGTGAGAGAGCCTGTGCTGGGCTATGAAGTGTCTTGGGAGCATCCCTGCTTGCCTTCTGCCCCCTCCTGAATGGCCCTGTGGGGCAGTAAAGGAAGCTGGGTGGAAGAACACTCATTTCTCTCTCTTCCAGGCGTACCTGGAGTCCTTCTACAAGTTCTGCAAGGCACTTGGAGGTACCACGGCAGATGCCATGTGTCCAATCCTGGAGGTAGGTCTGGAAACTCCTGTAGCGATACTCATCGCTCCACGCTCGGGCGCAGCCTGCCTGCCGGTGTTTCAGATGCTCGGGATACTGTTCAGCATCCCAGCGCATCCCATCCAACCTGGGAAAACACCTGGCTTTGGGCAGGTTTGGTTGCCTGGTCCTGATTTTGGGCCAGATGCTGGCCCATCTATTGCCTTCGTGGCAGCCCCTTCACCCGTCCAACAAGCAGGAGAACAACCAGACCCGGTCTCTCTGAGGCCCGTCTGCGTGCCCGAGCTGACTGTTGGATGTGCAGGGCTCAGGGGCAGCAGGGAACCGCTCCTGGAGCTGGGCAGGGTTCTGCTCAGTGCCTTGGCTTGTGCCTGAGGTGGGGATTTCCTCTCCTGACTAGTCCCCAGGCATCAGCTCGTGGTCATGCAGGTGGCCCACACATGTGGCCTTCCCTGGATGAGCACAGGCGAGCTGTGTGCGTCCCAGGCACCCAGCTGGGCTTGCTGGTGCTGCTCTCTGATGCGGCTCTGTTCAGAGCAGCACCGGTATCTGCCGGCCTCTGGCAAAGCCACGGCAGCCCGAGGTGAAACTCTCTTCTCCCGCAGTTTGAAGCTGACCGGAGGGCCTTCATTATCACCATCAACTCGTTCGGCACTGAGCTGTCCAAGGAGGACCGGGCGAAGCTGTTCCCGCACTGCGGCAAGCTCTACCCCGAGGGGCTGGCTCAGCTGGCCAGAGCAGATGACTACGAACAAGTCAAAAACGTTGCTGACTACTACCCCGTGAGTGCTCTGGGGGACTGGGGCAAGGACCTGCTCTGCCTCGGAGCTCCTCAGGGGCCTGGGGGAGCGCGTGGATGGACAGCCTGGGGAGGGGGCTGCCTGTCCTCTGCTGATTGGGGTCGGAGAGCTCCGTGTCCCCTCGCTGAAGGGTGTGCCAGTGTTTGTGGGTGCAGGGGCCTGGCCCAGACACGCTGGAGGGGACGTGCCTGGTGCATCCTGCCTGCAGCACCACACAACGATGTGGCTTCGAGCGCTGAACCTTTCAGAGGAGGGGCAGGATCCCTGGCTGGATCTGTGATGCTCACAGATGAAAGAAGGGCTTTCTCTGCCGTTCTGGGCTTTGTCCTCGGCGGGTCCCCAGGTGGTGTGTGCGCAGTGCAGCCTCACAGCATCCTGTGTGCTCACAGGGCAGATGACTTCTGGCTTCTCTGTCCTCTGCTGACCTGACTTGGAGGTTGGGGTGTCTGATGTATGGGGTCCAGGCGCGCTGCTGAGCTTGGAGGGTGCTGGAGTCCGGGTACATCCTCTTGTAACGTCTTCCTGCAGGAGTACAAGCTGTTGTTTGAAGGGGCTGGCAGCAACCCTGGAGACAAGACCCTTGAAGACAGGTTCTTTGAGCACGAGGTGAGTGAGCCCTGAGGCACCGCTCGATAAGCGTGTCTGCCTGTGCCTCCTGCAAAGCTCAGGGCAGCAGCAAGGTTGTCTGCCCGATGCTCCCGAGCATCAGTGCTGCAGATAAGCAGAGTTTGGGGGAAGGAAGAGGGTGCTACCCCTGTGCTCCGGTGAGGGAATGGCACTCAATACTGATGGCTGTGGGGGCCCAGCCTGGTGCTCAGTCCACGTTGTCACCCAGACAGCTTAAAGCAGTGTGGGAGGCAGGTCTGGGGCTGCCGATGGATGTTTGGTCCACCGAGAGCAAAAGCAGAGTAATTATGTGGGAAAGGAGGATTCTCACAGCACGTGAGGGTATAAATCCTTCCCCTTTCAAATGCCAGAGCCTGTCCTCTCTGAGCCACGAGCCCCCAGCCTGCTGGGGAAGTCACAGGACCTCCGAGCTGCTCCATCCTTGCCTGGGCTGCCTCCTCCGGCAGAGGACAGCCTGGCAGAGGTGGACAAGTGACATCCTCCTCCGGGCTTTCCCCAGGTGAAGCTGAACAAGCTGGCGTTCCTCAACCAGTTCCACTTCGGAGTCTTCTACGCCTTTGTGAAGCTGAAGGAGCAGGAGTGCCGCAACATCGTGTGGATCGCAGAGTGCATCGCCCAGCGGCACCGGACCAAGATCGACAACTACATTCCCATCTTCTAACCCCACCCTGCTCCCGTCCGACCCTCCCACCCCTGGAGTCCAGCGGGACCCCTGTCCACCTTCTACATGCTCCCTGAGTTATCCCTTGCCCAGACTCCAGGGAAGTCCCGGCTGCTGAACTGGCTCGGATGGGGAAACTGTACAGTTGCTAGTTAAATTATTCACAAGCTGAAGTTTGAGCTGTGTGTGCAGTGAGGGGTCCGGAGGGGCCGGTGGCACAGGCTTGGCCCTGTGCAGCGGGAGGGCCGCCTCCTGTCGTGTATCTCATAGTACCCGTGTTACTGTACTAACCTGCTGTATGCGCTTGTGCTCGCAGAGCAAGCACCAGCCGGGGCTTGCTGCCTCCAAGTGGTTCCCACCGCTGCGGAGGAACGCGTCAGGTCTGCCACGGCCAGGAGCCCTCGCTGTCAGAGCTCCGAGCACGCCTCCTCCTCAGCGTTGTCCCCGTGAGATTTAGTTTGAGTGTGATTTGTAGCGTAGCCAATGCTGCTGTGTAATCCCCGCATCCCTTGTAGCAAACCCCGTTGTGGGACAGACTGAGCAGCCCTGGCCAGGACTGGGACGGAGCCTGTGGGAACGTGAGGGCAGAGCCAGAGCATGTGTGGAGCGCGCTCCTCCTGGCTCCAGCAGCATCTGCCCTAGTGCGAGCGTCCTCAAAAGCTGCTCTCTTCAGTCGCTGGAGCTTGAAGGGGCTCCGTAAGCCGCCTGAGCTCCTTCCTCCCCTGTGAACCCCGTGGCTTGGAGCTGTGTTTGGCACAGCGTGCAAGGGTCTGGGCTCTGCGGATGGTGCTGTGACACGGGAGAGCCCCTGCCCTGCTCCGGGTGGCTGCGTGGCCGTACAGCACGCCTGGCCCCGGGGCAGAGCAACCCCCTGGCTGCCCCGTGGCCGTGCGGCAGCGGAGGGGCTTCGCTGATGAGGAGTTCCCGGTGCTCCCCATCCGTCCTGCCTGGCAGCAGCGGCTCTGTCCCAGCTTGCGCCGTGGTCACCTCTGCAGTGTTTGTTACCCCGTGACCCCCCTCCTCTCCACACCAATAAATATCTGCCTACCGCACCGCGCTCTCCCTGCTTTCTCCGGCGCCTGCTCGCACGTCCCCAGGGGCCCGCGCTGGTGGCGTGCTTCTGGCTGCCCCGGGGCTGACTCGGGGTGCCCCAGGCTCTGCCCGCAGGCAGGGCACCCCCAAACGCAGAAGGAGACCGCGAGAGCCCGGTGGCTTATCAAGAAGAGATTTATTTAAAAAGTGACAATCACGTAGTTCATCTGGTGAAGAGCTCTGCAGTGCCCGCAGCCTGGCCTCGGCTCCTGCTCCTGCTGGGAGCTCGTGGAGTGTGTAACGGACCGCGGGGAGGCACGGCAGCATCCGCAGCGCCCCGCGCCTGACCCAGCTGCGAGGCGGCGGAGACGGATGCAGCTCCAGCAGCGGTCGGGGAGCTGTCACAGAGCTGAGAAGTGCCCCAGGTACATCCCAGCGCCTGGTGCGGAGATGCAGAGTCAGGCAAGAGTGGCTCCGTTGCAGGATGCACGGTTAGAAAAAATACAAAAAAAAACAAACAACCAAACAAAACAACAACAAAAAGTCTTTAGAAAAACGTTGATTCTCGCACGATAGAAAATAGATCTGCATCTGCCTGATTTGGGAAAGCGATTTGGTTTTAGGTCTAGTGCTGATTGTTCCCCCGTGCTGCACGAGGGCGACGATGCCGGCGGCTGCGCACACGCTCGGGGGCTGCTGTGCCTGGAAATCCCAGGAGAAGGCTCCCTCCTGCCCCGCGACCGCATGCGGGCCGAGGTCAGGCCTCCTTCGCCTCGGTGTGTTGCTCCGGCCGCAGCGCTCGGGGCAGCTTGGGGTTGATGAATAATCCTTTCAGGAACAAGTCTTGGACGAAGTAGGGCAGGTAGCGGTGTATGAAATACATCAGCCCAAGGCCCTGCCCTGGGTAGTAGCGCACGGCGGGGTTGGCAGCCAGGAGCCCGTCCGTGATGCTGTTCACCACCGCGCTGAGGTCCTCCACGGCCACCTTCATGAACTGGATGAACTGCCGGTTGATCTCCTCCACGTAGTCCTCGCCGTAGGCCTGCAGCAGCTCCTGGGGCAGGCGGGCCACCAGCTGCTGCTTCTGCAGGTTCCAGAAGGCAGGGTCGCACGTTCCTGCAAGGATGTGACCCCCGCGCCGTGAGCTGGGCACCCCCATCCTGCCCTGCCCCGTGGTGCTGGGGCTCGTACGGCGATGTCCCTTGGGAAGGGGAGGGAGCGGCTGCCGGGGGGCCGTGGTCCCTCCAAAACCCCGGTGGAGATCTGCCACGGGGTGGGAGCGGTGCGACGGGTGTCACAAACGGGACAGCCCAAGTGGGACCGAACTGCAGGTTTGGGAAGCGACCTGCAGCGTGGGGACCTCCGTGGTGGCCCAGAGCACGGCCAGGTAAAGACCATGGAGAGGTGGTGGTGGAGATGGTGCTCACCCAGTTCTGCCACCCCAGGGGTAAAGGAGCAGGCGGCAGGGCCTGATCCTGACCGAGCCTCCCGCAGGTACCACCACCCCCGGCCACAGAGGGCTCTGCTCTGAACCCGTCTGGCCCCGGTCCCCGGGGTGCTGCCCGGGGATGCCCCCTTCGCTCACAGCTGCACCCTGCAGCTGCTGCCCCGCTGCCTTCGGTGCCTCCCCGGGGCTCCGGGTCCGCCTGCTGGGTGCCTCTCACCTGTTTTGAAGTACCCGGGCAGGATGAGGCTGACTTTGACGCCCCAGGGCTGGAGCTCGCTGCGGAAGGTGTCCATGAGCAGGCTGAGGGCAGCCTTCGAAGCCCCGTAGGCTGCCAGGCAGGGGAACGGCAGGTCACCTTGGAGGGGAGAAAGCACAAGCCCACGGCTCCCACACAGCTCCACGTGTGGCCAGGGCAAGACCCCGAGGGTGTTTTCTGGGCTGCACACCCACCCTCTGGGCAAGGGTTTGGGCACCCAAGCCTGGCGCATCCCTGCGGGACACCCCAACCTGTCCCCGCGGCTCGCCGGGATGCTCACCCGCCGGGCTGCTGACGGTGACGATGCGGCCGCCGGCGGAGCGGAGCAGGGGCAGCAGCCCCTTGGTGAGCTCCAGCGAGCCGAAGAAGTTCACCTCCATGCAGGTGCGGAAGTTGCCCAGCGGCGAGAGCTCTGCGTCCGCGATGATGTCGTTGAAGCCGGCGTTGTTCACCAAACCCCAGAGACCTGGGGGAAGGGGGGGGGGACGCTCCAAAAAGCCGCCCAGGTGGGACAGCGCCACGCTGGGGCTGCTCCGCCACCCACGGGAACCCTGCCCAGGGAGCCACGGGGTGCCTTGGGACAGAGCCTTTAGCGCGGCTGCAGCCAAGGGTGCAGCCCGTGCGTGGGGACCACCACGCCGGACACAAGCAGGGGTCCCAGGGGGGCTGTACGCAGTGCCGGGGGGTCCCACCTGAGCTGTTGGTGTGAGCCTGGATGTGCTGCAGGACTCGCTGGATGTCCTCGGGCTTGGTCAGGTCCATCTGCAGCAGCGTCAGCCTGGGCGAGCAGCTCTTCTGCAGCTCCTGGGCGCCGGGGCCCCGCGGGTCCAGCACGCTGGCGAACACGCGGAAGCCCAAAGCGTCCAGGTGGCGTGCCGTCGCCTGCCCGAAGCCGGAGTCACAGCCTGCAAGAGCCAACAGGAGCCCTGTGGTGGCCGGCCACAGCCACCGGACGCGTGCCCCCTGTCCCCGAGGCCCCACTTCTCCCTCCCCAGCCCCAGGGTCCCCAGCACCCGCTGGGGACGTGACCTTGTCCTGGGGCACCCGCAGGTCACGAAGCTGCTGTTTTCTCTCTCGCACGGGAGGAAGAAAACACTCCCTTATCGGCAAACCCATCGCCCCGAGCGCGCCGCTGATGCGAGGAGCAGATAAAACCGTTGAGGGCAGGCTCGGCACCCACAGGCACAGCGAGGCACCGGCCTGGCGGGCTCTGAACCGGCACCGGCGCACGTCCCATCCAGCCCAGAGCCCCGCGGGGATGCCAGGGGACCCCCCGAACGTCCCCCTCCGGGTGCAGCATCCCAGGGACCCCTCCACCAGCCACCCTTAGATGCCGGTGCAAGCCCAGGTGGGAGATGCTGCAGTTCCCCAGCCACGTTCAGCCTCTGTAAAACAATGGCCAAAAACAGCACCTGGCGGGGAAGGGAGGGCAAAAAGTGATTCTGCTCCACTCCTGCCACCTTCAAGCCCCGGGGGAGCATCCCCATGGGATGTCCCTCGTGTCCTCGGCCGCAGCAGGCGACTGCAGAGCCACAGCTCCAGGGCTGTGCTGCCGGCGGGGAGATGGGTGCCGCAGGGATGGAAACAAACAGCCGGCCCGGTACAGCGTGTTCCCGGGGCTGATGGCAGCGCTGATAGCTCCCCGCGCCGCCCCAGCTGCCTGGCCGCATTAACCATTAACAGGGGAGCGCTGCCAGGCCGGCCCCATCGCCTGCACCCTCCCGCTGGGCCCCACAGGGGTGCCCTGGCACCCTTGGGTGCTCCCCGGGGGCACCTGTGACCTGCACGGGGCAGGACGAAGGGACAGCTGGGGACCTGCGTGGGGGGGGGGGGGGAGGAGCGAGCGGGGTTAACGCAGCCAGCCCTGATTGAAAATTAGAAATTAAAAAATAATTAAAAAATAAAACGCACAGGGCCGTGTCCCGCACCTGGAGCCAGCGTGCAGCGGCATCACCCCCAGCCAGGAACAGGGCGCTGCCTGCTCCAGCGCCGGGGCAGCCCGATAAGGGCTGGGCTCGGTGTCCACGGCCGGGTCCCCATCGCC
The DNA here is from genome assembly GCF_011077185.1 of Oxyura jamaicensis. Taxonomy (NCBI): domain Eukaryota; kingdom Metazoa; phylum Chordata; class Aves; order Anseriformes; family Anatidae; genus Oxyura; species Oxyura jamaicensis. The sequence goes on along the minus strand of NC_048903.1, from coordinate 1,061,551 downwards.
GATCGACTTTATTGCTGCGTCATAAACCCATAAAAGAGCCTGGCCGGCCGCCAGCGCGATAACGCCCCGGAGCCGGCCGCCGCGGTGCTTGGCGGGTGGGAAGGGGCCGGAGGTGCATTTCGCCTTGCCCAACAGGGCAGGAGAAAACCGCAATAAAGATAAAGTTGGAAAATAAAAGCGCACGCAGCCGTGTCCCCAAGGCTCCCCGCTGCCTTCCCTGGGACACGAAAGCTCCCGGTCCCAGCACAAAGCGGCACCCCCCTCGGCTGCACGCCGGATCCTCAGAACACCTGGAAACACCCCAAAAATCCCAGGGAGACCAAATAAATAGATAAATCCCAAAGGCTGGCAAGCGGGAGCAGGGCTTGTTTTGGCCCAGGCTGCTGAGAAGGGAGAAAGCGCGGCCGGGCAGCGCGGGCAGCAATTGCTGGGAGGGTTTGTGGTGCCTCAGAGGCTGGCTTCGGAAGTCTCAATTTATTCTCTCTCTCACACACACACACACACACAAAGTCTGCTCGGGGCTGGCGGGAGGAGGGCGGCGATGCTCTGGTGTTATTTAAGGTCTCAGGCGGTGGCCGGCCGAGGAGGTTAACGCGCTGCCGGGCTTCCCGGGAGGGGAGACATGGGAAAACTCAGCCGTGGCAAAAATTCAGCGTGAGAAAAGGCAAATAAAGGCCGGACCGGGGGAGGGGGGCTGCCGGGACAGGTCTCGGGAGCAAAGAAAGCGGAGTGCCGACCTCAGCCCCCAAAGCACCGGTGCTGCTGCCCGAGCCGTGCCCGGCACCCGCGCACCCCGCGATGCCCCCAAGCGCGGGGCTGGGCACGGAGCGAGGAGCAAACCCCGGGACCGCAGCCGCTGCGGCCCTCCGGGGAGCGCTGGAGCCGGCCAGTCTGAGCCGAGGCGCTGGGCACGCGTCCTTTGGAGGATGCTGCATCACGAGGAGGCCGCAGAAGCCAGCTCTCCCCCGTCCCAGCCCCGGCTCTGCCAAATGGTTTTGCTTCGAGCGGCGAGGGGCTGCCGGAGGAGCCGGGGGGCCCCCCCCCCCCCCCCCCCCCCGGCCCTCCCACGCTGCGGCCCCGAGCCAGCGGCAATCCAGCGCCTGCCTCGGAGCAGGGGCCGCGCGGAGACGAAGCCCGGGTTGCAAAATCAGGCTGCAAGCGGGGACGAGAGCCTGCCCCGAGGGCTCTGCAGGAGGTTCGGCCAATTTCTGCGGCACCGAGCGTCAGCTTTGGGGGTGGCGAAGAGGATGACGAGGGAGCCGAGCATGGCACGGGCGCTGCGCCGCGCGCTCATCGCTCTGCGCGCTCCTCGCTTTGCGCGTGCCCGTCACACTGCACGCTCTTCTTCGCACAGCCCGCTCCTCATTTTTTTTTGTGCTGGTATTTTGTGCTCGTCACGTTGCGTGCTCATGGCGTGGCACGTTCCCCACATCGCAGGCTCTTCGCGTTTGCCTACTCAGCACATTTCGGGCTCGGTGCAGTGCATGCTCGTCACGCAGCGTGCTCAGTGCACGGCATGCTCCTCGCATCGCCTCTGCCCAGCCCCAGGGATGCTCCTCGCCAGCACAAGCGAAGACACCGGAGGTGCTGAGCTCCCAGCTGTGGCGGTGGGCACCGCTTTGGACCAGGCACATTTTTGGGGGGGGCTGCTTGCCCCCCATGCTATGCAGGGTGCTCACGTTTTGCTGTCTCAGGTCTCCTCCCACAGCCGGCACCGGACACGTGCTCAAGGCGCCCGCCGCAGTTTTGCTGAGCAGATCTGAGCCGGGAGACAAGGCGGCTACCAGCCGGTAGCTGTCAAACCACAACCCCCCCGTGCCCACCGCCGACACGGGACGTGACGCAGGGCTGCTGCTGTGGGGGTGGCTTCCCCCCAGCCGCGTGTCCTCATCCCCACGGGGTCACATCTCAGAGCCCGGGGGGTGTCTGTGGGACCTGCTCGCCCCACGGCCACCCCGCAGCATCCCCAGGGACCTCGCTGGGAGTGGATGCCCCAGGGCTGAGCATCCCCCGAAGGACCAGCCCCGCTCCCATGGTGCCCGGACCCCTTCCACGCTGGAAGAAGTGGAAAATCCCAGAGGGTGCAAAGCAAAAGCTCCTCCTGCACCCTGTGGTTGCGGAGTCTCGTGCGAGCAAAGCCCGGGGCGAGGACGGCGCCGGCCCCAAGGACACCATCAGCCGGAGGGGAGCCGGGCACCGCGGCCAAGCGGATTAGCACGCTGAGCTGCTTGTTTCCAGAGGCTCAAGCGCAAATCCTGCCTGGGATGCCAAGCTAAACAAGGCTGACATTTTGCTCGTAGGTGCTCCGTACGCTGCCGGGGCTGATCCTGGCACGGGGATGGAAGGAAGCCCCCGGTCCCAGCCAAAGCAGTGACCTTCCCCTGCCCCAAAACCAAAACCTTGCAGAGGAGGGAGCCACGCAGCCAGAGCCGGCTCGGTGCTGGCACGGAGGGGGCGGGTGCTGCGGGTGGTGATGCTGGACAGATGCAGGCAGAGCACAGGTGTCAGTGGCAAAGGGGTGGGGGGGTCATGCTGAGCTTGTCCTCGAGGGTCTCAAGGGACGTGGGGCCACATTGCTCAGCAGAAGGACTCGGGATCGCACCCCAAGGGACGGGGGGGGAGGAGGAGGAGAAAGGAGAGCGCAGCAAGAAACAGCATCAACAGGTGGGGAACATCCAGGACACAAAGACGGAGGAGCCAGACGTCCCCGCCGTCCCGGGCAGGGGACACGGGCAGCCCGAGGGGTGCACGGGGTGGGCAGGAGGAAGCACCGAACACAAAAGCCCATGTGTCTGGGGCAGGGCCCTGCAGCCAACACCTCCCGGATGCCGAGCGCGTTTGGAGAGAGGAGCGATAAATGGGTGATGTCAGCCCGTGCCGAGAGGGAACAAATTCTTGGCAGGGCCACGTCGAGGGAGGGGACTGGAGCGGCACCTGTGCCCTCAGCAGCTGAGCCGCCGCAGCCGCCCCGGCCTCGCCATCCCCTTCCCCATCACCGTCCACAGGAAACCGCGCCCCGGGCGGCCTCGTGCCGTGGGCTCCCCTGGGAGCAGCCCCCGTGCCCCCGGGTGGCAGGAGGTGGTGGGAAGTGGTGGAAGGTGGCAGCAGCCCAGCCCGCGGTGCTCGTCCCCGGCTCGTGTGTTTGGGATGCAAGGAATGCCCTGGGAGAGGTCTTTTGGGTTGACCAGTGTCCCAGCCCCAAATTCCTGATGAGGGGACGTGAGCGGGACAGCAAGTGATTCCCCCCATGCATGGGTGGGTGTCCCTGCCACATCCGCAGCGGTGTGTCCTCTACTGGGACCAGGCAGACCCTGAGCCCATGGTGGGGCTCATGGACCAGGGGAGCTGGGGGAGCAGCCCCACAGCCCCATCCCTCATTTGTTTTTTAAGTCTGACCACACAAAGACCCTTTAAATTAAATGTCTGGATTTTAATTGGATTAATTTGAAATTGGACCGTGGCTCACGTTTGCCTTGATCCCAGCCCTTACAGGGAAAGGACGCCGTGGGCTGGCGTCAAACCATCAGTGGGACACATCGTCCACGGGATGCACCAGCCACGGGACGCACCATCCATGGGAGGCACCATCCCTGTGACACATCATCCACAGGACGCACCAGCCCTACCTCCCTCCAGAAAGCCACAAGAGAACAAAAAAAAAGAGCCCCAAGGGGCTCTTTGGGACCTGTTGCCCCCAAGCAGGGGCTGGGGAACAAGGCTGCCGGCTGCGGCAGGGCTGGAGCAGCCAGATGGTATGAATTACAAAGATCAGCCGAGTGTTTATGGAGCATTACGCGCCGTAACCTCTGCCCGGGAGGATATGTTTCACTTAACAAACCAAAGAGAAGCAGGGGAAAATCTGATTTTCTGCCTTGACAACCAGCGGCAGCCGGGCGCGGCGGTGAAGATGGAGAGGAGCCCTGGAGGATGTGCGAGCAGGGCTCCCGAATTAAAGCCCATTTTGCAGGAGCAGGTATCGGCCCCAGTGCGTCAGTGCTGGGGGCCCAACGTCACCGGAGCAGGCGTGAGACACATCAGCGCGGGGAGACATCAGTCACCAAAAAGCCACCAGCTGCCTGTCCCCAGCCCCAAAAGCTGGGCTCTGCGGGTTGCAAACGAGGGGTGACGGAGTGGCGAGCTCCACTTAGAGCAGAGCAGCCAGGACAGGGACGAGCCCGAGCACCTGGTGCTGAAGGAGACCAGTGCTTGGTGTGATGCTCGAGGACTGGGCTCACCCGGCTGCTTGCACAGAGCCTCACAGCACGCTTCAAGCTTGCTCGACACCTGCCGAGCTCAGCCCAAATCTTGCACCAAGGGGCTCAGCAGGTGCTTGTGCAAAAGCATCAGAGTGTTCCTCAGAGGCAGGAGCAACGGGTGTAGGACATCCCAGGACACAACCCGAGCCGGCACCATGGGCTGCTGCAAGGGACCGGGGGGTTTGGTGCCACCGGTGCCAAGGCCAGACCTCGGTGCTGTGCTGCTGCACGGGGCTGGAGGGAGGCTCAGCAAACCACGGCGGCGGAGGAAGTGCCTCTTCTGAGCAGGAGCTACTGCAGAGAGTTGGGGTTTCACAGAAAGCGTGTGCTGAGAATTTCCTAGAAGCGGCACATCGCCGCCCCACGAGCTGGGGCTGGACCGGAGCTTTCGGCAGGGGGCTGCCATCCCCCCGAGGGGCAGCGACCCCCAGGGGCTGGGATTTGCGCATCCCCCGTGCCCGCTCCCCACGGCTGCTGCGGGAACCAGGCGGGGACGAGCGAGGTGGTGACAGATCTGAGCGCAAACACCGCCTGGGCGATGGCACAGCCTGTTCCTTTCAAAGCTAATGTGGAATTTATGTCCCCCCAAGAAGAGGAAGTTGTGAAGAGGCTCAGCGATAAGCGGGTGAATAATCACCTTCGGGCGGAACGCGGCGAACCAGGAACGCGGCGCTGACGAGACACGAGGGCGATCCATCAGCGGGAGCTGTCGCTGGGAAGGACGCAGGGCCAGCAGCAGGGACACGTCGAGGGACAGCAGAGCCCGCACCGACAGCAACCCAGCCTCCCACAGCACCGGGAGGCCACGGGAGGGCAGGACACAGGGTGGGATCCAGGCTGGAGAGCCAGGAATCCCCACCAGCCATGGCCACAATAAACCAGAGCCATGGCTGCGCTAAACTAAAGCTTTGAACTGGAAGAGGGGGGGATTTAGATGAGATGTTAGGAGAAAAACCTCCACTCTGAGGGCGGCGAGGCCCTGGCACAGGCTGCCCGGAGAAGCTGGGGACGGCCCATCCCTGGCAGTGCTCACTGGAGGGGGACTCGGGCCTCCTGCTCGGGTGTGGGTCTCCCTGCGCATGGCAGGGGGTGGCACTGGGTGGGCTTTGAGGTCCCTCCCAAGCCAGCCATGCTGTGGCTCCTTGTGGTGGGCCAGGTCAGCCACGGAGGAGCCCCCAGGGCTGGTCTGCCACCCAGCAGGGCAGTGCCACCACCATGGGGCTGGACACACACAGTGGGCAGGGACACATCCCCGGGGACATGGGACAGAGCCACACTGGGGACAGAGTTGGCCAAAGCAGATGCTCCAGAGCCACCATAGCAGATGGCTTTAAGCAGCTCAGAGCTGGCATTGCTCAAGGCAGCACAGTAAAGCCACGCTGGTTTCAATGGAGCTGTGTTGGTGTTGGGGTGCCTTGGTAATGACAATCCATATGGAGCACGTCCCAGCAGCTCAGCAGAGGCAGAGCTCAAGTGCCACAAGCCCATTTTGGTGCCTTGTCCCCAAAACCCACAGAGAGCACCTCCGAGCTGACACGGCCGGACACAGTCACACTGAAGGACGGTGCACGGGGCAGCATCCCTCGTACACGGCTGCTGAAGGCAGAGCCCAGCGTCCCAGCTGACGTGGGGACAAGTCACCGTGGGACGGCCACGCAGCAGGTTATAGGGCCTGTCCCCACCTGGTAACCGGGACTGGGGAGGGAGCAACCGCGGGTCACGGCGCCTTTGGGAAAGGATGGGAGAAGTGGGTGCGTGGCGTGTCAAAGCGAAGCCCCAGCACCGGAGAGGAGGAACTGGGGAGGGATCACAGGTCTGCTCAAGGGTGTTTGAGGTAGGAGCTGAGACCCGGCTTGGAAAAATCGCCACCAGAAGAAGAAACAAAGAAAGAAGCCGCTGGGGCTGGCACCTCTTCCCCAGGCAGCCAGCAGCCTGTCCCTCCTCGGCATCCCCAGCTGCCTGGGCAGCTCCCACCATCTGGCTCCGGGGGGTCAGCAGCGCAGCGAGGGGCCGCGTGGCAGCAAAGCCTGTAAAGCCGAAAAGTGCTTCTCAAGATTACAGCCAAATCCAGGGACGGCACCATGTGCGACAGGAAAGCCAGCACCGACCAAGAAAGTTGATAAAAAGCTGGGGCTTGGCAGCCCTCCAGGGAAGCAGGAGTGATACGGTGCACGTGGAGGCACGCACGGGCTGGGGGAGAAGAACGGGGGCTGGAGGCTGCAGCAGGCGGGGAGAGCAGGAGAAGGAGACAGCAGGCACACTTCTGGCGAGAGTCAAGAAAAGCAGCCCCAAACCGTACCTACAGCCTGACCACAGAGGTCCCTGACGCTTCCCACCCCGCGGGGTCTCCGACTGCGAGCTCAGGCTGGATATCGGGAGGTGAAGAGGGGGAGAGCGCAAAGGGGGGTGGCGAAAGCCCTGCAGCCCCCCAGCACAGGAGATTATGAGCAGGCAAACGGCTTGCCTGGGCAGGGCAGCCTGCGGCATCGCCCCACCAAGCGGGAGGCGAGCCCCTCGGGGGCAGCCCGGCTGCCCTGTAAGCAGATCGCGGCGCCGGGCGAGCCAGCCTCGCCAGCGGGTAACACAACACGGGGCCTCGCCGCAGATGTGCTGCTCGCCGGCCTAGAGGGCAGCAACTGCCTACACTTCCCCGCTTCCGAGGCACTCGGCACCATCTGACATTCTCATTTCTGCAGAGAAGTCTCTGCCTTGCTGCTCTCATGTCCCGGCGTAACCCTGAGCGCTGAGCAAGCCTGCCTGGGTCTCGCCACCAACTCCGTCCTCCTACAGCGTGCGGCTTCGCAGCGCTTTTCCTCCTAATTAGCTGCGCTCATCGCTTTTTGGTGACACACACACAGTGCCCAACAGATCTGTGTCATTAGAGGGCTTCGAGAGCGCTTATTTCATAGATCGGTGAGAAAAAGCTGAGCGCATACGTCGACATGCTTGTGGTGGGCTGGGGACGATCGCTGTTTTTGAAGCTTATCAAGGGGAAGAAGAATCCTAAAACCTTGGAGAACTGCTGACAGAGTGAGGCGAGAGCTTCAGCGCTGCAAAGAGAAGCAGAAAAAGCAGGCTTCCTGCTCTGCTCCCAGCAAAACAACCTGATGCTTCTACCCCAGAGTTAAGTGCTGCTTTTATTTATTTTTTTTAATGCAAAGGATTGCTCGTGCACCAGGGCTGGGGTGTTTGGTTTGGGTCCTGCCCCTCCACCCCCCCCCAGCTCGCAGGAATAGCTGTCCCTGCTGTTAATTTTTAATAGAGCCTGGAAAACCAGGGCAGTTGCAGGGAGCGATCTGATTTGCAGCCAGCTGCCTACGGGAACCCCGGGCACCCAGGGGCTGGCACAGCCACCGCAGCCTGCAGGAGCTGCAGGAGGCTCGGCGCAGCCCGGGACGGAGCTTTGCTCATCTCGCCGCCAGCCTTCACACGATGCTCCCCACGTCTTGGACTCTCCTGGGGGAGCAGCACGTCCAGCACTTGGGAGCAATGGAAAGCATAAACTGGAGGCATGGAGCAACCTGCTGCTGGGACACCCCCGTTTAACCCAATTATCCCCACGGTGCTGGGTGCTCAGCACCAGGACACGCTGCCCTGCAGAGCCAGCGGGCCAGAACTCACCCCCAGCTGCTGGCAGAGCTGGGCAAGCCCGCAAGGTGCCCAGGGACCCAGCTCCAACAACTGTTCCCAGGCACGTGCACAAAGTGCTGAACGGCTCTGAAGTCTTCACCCTGTCACGCACAGAAGGAGAAACGGCTCTAGGGCAGCACCCAGAGCCCAGGGGGTCGGGGTGGGAGCGATGCTGCTGCTCTCACAAGGACAGCGGTTCACCTTCACAGCCGAGCAGCGAGAGCCCGGACATCTGGATTGAATCACTCCATCCTGCCGCACTCACCAGATGCTTCAACATCTGTTGAGTCCATGGGAAACGCCGAAGCGCCGCTCGACTACGATCAAGTTGCAAAACCGCTGCTAACCTTGAATACGATCTTAAGCTCTGACCCATTTCAGATTGTTAATGGGGCATGCGATTGTAACCAGAGAGCCTCACCAGGAAAAACGAGTTTCCCCTGCAGCGGGGAAGGAGGAGGAACGATGCTTCCGACCCAGACCTGCCGCGCTCTCCGTCAGCCCGCGGGCTGCCCCTGCTCACCCAGGTGCTTTGCCTGGAGCCGGGGCAGTCTGTGTGTGCCTGCTGGCCCTGCAGGCTGGTGGGCACCAGGGAGGAGCAGGGATGCGAGGGGCCCAAACCACCCAAATAACCAAGTAACTCCCCCCAGCCAGCAGCCGAGCGCTCTGTGTTATTTTGGAGCTGTTCACTTCATCACAATCTGAGCAAAGATTCACTCCTTTCAACTCCTCATCCAAGTGTAAGGATCAACAGACAGTTTGCTGCTGCACAACTCCGAACACTGAAATCCACTTTTCTCAGGCTGTTTCCACAGAACCCCTGAATTTCAGACATCCCCTGGGGCCAGAAGGGACCAAAGGATGATCTGGGCTCACAACTGAGCCAAGCCAGGTAGAGGGAGCGCGGGCCCTTCCTGCAGCCCTGTAAGTTGTGCTGCACAGACCCTGCTCAGGTGCTGGACCTGGAGAGGCCAAGCCATGGATGTTCATCACGGCGGTTACCTGGAGCCTCAGATGCCGAGTCCCAGCCTGCCCACTCCGTTTTTCAAGCAGCACAGGGAGCAAAGAGCGCCACAGCTGCTGCCTCTGCCCAGCATCCGCAGGCACCCAGCTCTGCTCTCCTCCCTCCGAGGGGTTTAGCTTCCCGTAGGCAGGAGGAGGACAGAAAGACTGCTGCTCTCACAGGGCAGACAGCAGCCCAGCTTGCCCGGAGGAGCAGGATTAACCCTCAGAAAGCGTCGGGCTAATTGGCATGCAAATACTCGGGGTGCTGATGCTGCCCCAGCCCTTCACATCTGCACCATCGCGGGCACCTGCTGGAGCAGCGGGAAGGAAACGCCGACCCGGCCAGCTGCACCTCCAACCTGTAAAACCACAAAGTATTTACAGCCGAGAGCAAACACGGCGGAGCCACAGAGGTGTCACTTCAGCACACCGGGGCAAGAACACCTTGTTCCAGCCACTGACTCACCCATTACACGGGTGATGCCATGCCCGGGGCTGGCTTGACCCGGTCTGCCAGCAGCCAGGTGAGCCACGGGGCAGCGGGGACTGCTGCGTGTGGCCGTCACGCACGCATCCTCCCCGGGCAGCCCTGCCTTGTGCTCATTCAGTCATTCATTCATCTGCTGCCCGGCTCCTCGGAGGCCTCCCTGTGCTCCCACGAGCTGCTCCGCTTCCCACCTGCCCGTGGAGCCCTTCAGGCTGGGGCTCCCCATCACAAGTCAGGGATGCTTGTCCCCTTCTGCAGCTCCCGGTGGGAGCTGGGGGCTCTCCGAGCCCAGCACCAGCACGGGGGTGCCCACTTGCACCCCTCTGAGTCCCACGGGGCTCTGGCTGCCCTCGCTGCCCCAGGCACACGGCCAGGAGAAAGGAGAGGGGACACGAGGTGCTTGCATACGGGGACACCCCAAAGAAACACAGCCAGGGTGAAGGCACCGGGCTGGGAGCGCACGGCATCTCCGCTTCCGAGGAGGCGTGCAGGAGCTGAGCAGCACATCCCAGGGACAGGGAAACTGCAGAGAGGGGGACACGGCCTCGGCCACCCCCAGCAGCTCCCGGAGAGGGCAGAGAAGGGGAGGGGGGGACCCCGGCTGGGCCGGGCGCGGTGCGAGCGGCTCCCCCGGGGAGGAAGAGGAGGAGGAAGCACCGAGACGAGCAAGCAGCCCCAGCGCCGCGCAGCTCCGGGGGACCCCCCGGCACTCACTCACCTGTCACCAGCACGGCTCTGCCCGCCACCGGCAGCAACCTGCGCGGCGGGGCCCGGCGGAGCAGCAGGCAGGCGGCGGCGGCGGCCAGGGCGAGCCCCAGGGGCAGGGGCAGGCAGGCTCGGCACAGGCTCTGCAGGGCTGCCAGCAGCGCCAGCGGCACCAGCAGCGCCCGGCCCAGCACCACGTCCCGCCGGGCCGCCCGCAGCGCCAGGCTGCCGCCCAGCGCCGCCCACAGCGCGCCGTACGCCCAGCGCTCCGCTCGCTCCATCCGCGTCCCCCCCCCCCCGCCTCCGCCGCCGGCAGCCCCCCGAGCACCGGCACCGGCACCGGGAGCGCCGCCCGGCCGCGTGCGGCCGCCGCCCCGCCGGTTATAAGCGCCCGGAGCGGGGCGGAGCCGCCGCCGCCTCGCCAATGGGAGAAGTTGGCCGGGACGGCGCGGGGACACCGCGGGGGACGGCGGGGCTCGGCTCGGCTCGGCTCGGGTTGGGTTCTGCGCTGCTCGGCTCGCTTGTGCGCGCCCCAGCTCGGTCCAGCCGGTCTCATCCCATCCCATCCCATCCCACCCCATCCCATCTCGTCCCATCTCGTCCCATCGCGTCGCAGCACGGTAGGGTTTAGCTCGCTTCGGCTCAGCTTGGCACGCCGCAGGTGCAGCTCGGCTTGGCTCACTTCAGCACGGCACGGCTCGCTTCTGCACTGCTCGGCTCGGCTCAGCATGACACAGCTCGGTGCCCGTGTCGCAGCAGTCAGAGGCACCGGTGGTGCCAACCCACTGCCTGTCCCTGTCACCACCCCCTGTCCCCCCCGTGGGCACCTCCAGCACACGGTGCCACCAGCGTCCGTGTCCATCTGGGCCAGCAGGAGCACCGGGTGCTGCCCCCCACCAGACACCCCCCAGCTGCCACCCCCGTGGCACCCCGGGACCCACTCAGCTGCCAAGGGAGCCCCACAGGAGATGAGGGCCACCCTCCACCCACCCCATTCAGGTGCATTTCGGCACCCGGCCCAGGCAGGGGGGGTGTGAATCACAGCCCAGGCTCTCTCCAGGCTCCCTGGGACTTGGGGCTGAGGAGCATGGATGATCCCAAAGGATTTCTCAGCACCTCCTGCCACCGAGGTGCCACCACCCGCACCATGGCCGTGCCGTGTACAGCTGGTGCTGGCCAATGGGGCAAAGTCCTCTCGTTTCCATTTTTATTACTCAGGGTAATTGCCTCTGCTGGGCTTGCTTTATTAAGCTCCTGCTTTAATATTTCACCAACCCTCTGTGCTCGGTGATCCTTCGCGCTCCCTTGCCGTGGAGCATCTCCAATGCCAGCGGCGGGCCTGACCCGCGGTGCCCTCCGCAGATCGACACCGGGCTCTGGTCCCGCGAGCTTCACAGCAGAGCGGGGCTGCTGCGGATGGGATGGAGCATGCCTGTGCCATCCTGCTTCAAGAAAACCTGCCGTGGTACGGACACAACCCCCTTGGTCCCGTCGGAAAAACCACGCTTCAGCAGCCGCAGCTCTGCAGAAGGGCAGCAGCAAACAGGCTGGGGTGGTTTTTCCGGGGCGTGGTGGTGGGACCCGGCTGGGTTCACAGCCCTGCTCTTCCAGGCAGGGGAATGCAGGGAATGCCGGAGAGGTAGAGGAGGAGGAGGGATGTCCCCAGCAGCACGGCCGCGGGCTGTCCCCCAGGAATCCGCTCCTTTGTCACCGCGGTGACATAGCGCGCTGGGATGAGGGGCAGGGGTCCTGCCACCTCTGCCCTCCCCGGGCTTTATGGCCGGCAGCGCTCCTGCTCTTCGGGCTCCTTTCCCAAGGAGATTACCAAGCAGGGTGCACGGGGACTGCAGCAGGGGATGGGGGACAGAGCATGGAGGAGCGTGGTCTCGGTGGCACAAAGGACCAGCCATGGGGATGGGGTGCAGGATGCTGCATGCAGCCAGACACCTACGGAGGTGTCGCTGCTTCCCCGCAGCCACACAGCCCTCGGTGGTTGTGGTGGATGCAGGGGGAGGCCCCAAAGCTCTTTCTTCCCTCCTGGCCTGTTGCTGCGCTGTGCAGGAGGGACCTGAACCTGGGCTGCTCAGTGTCACCTGGGCTCTTCACCCCCTTCAGATGCCCCCAGCCACATCCCTCACACCATAAAGCCACGCTGGGGACATTTTAAAACACTACGAACTATTTTTTTTTTAAGTTGTTAAGTTGAGGATCACTGTGTGCAGAACTGATTTGTGTCTTGCCCATTCCCCTTTTCCCTGCGAATGTGCCTGGTGGAGTGGGCACTGCCAGCCCAGCCAGCCCGCTCTCTTCCCATCTCTTACCATCTCCGGGCATTGAACAACCTCACTGAACAAAGGTGGTTTGCCAAAGAGCAGAATGGCATTTTTTGACCAACTCCCACTCATTCGGCTAACAGCAGATGGCTCTTTACAAGAAATGCAGCATCACTCGAGGCTCTCGGCGGCTCCCAGCTCCCCAGCTTGTTTGGAGGCTGTCCTGCTCGGAGATGTCCAGCTCGGGGCTTTGTGTCCCCCGTGCTGGACCTTGAGGAGAACGGATTTACTCACAAAGCAGCACTTGTGCATGCACGTTAAGGTCAGATGAGTGTCACCATGTCTACCTGCTGTGGCCGTCGTGGTGTTGGCCACCAATGTTGATCTTTACAAATCTATTGGAGGAGCTGGGGCTTTGGAGAGGGGTTGCGGTGCTGGAAAGCCCGGGGCAGCTCATCCCCAGGTAGTTCTGCAGCCTGAGGTGACCGTACTGATCACGGTGTTTCAGATGTGACCCTTCCAAATTCACCCACCTCCTCCAGAGCTGGGCTGTCAGTCTGTCCATCCATCCCTCCATCCCTTCCAGCATCCTCGGCGTGCCCTGGCCCACCTCTCTCCGTGAAGGCAGGGGCTGGTGCGCGGTGGGGGTGGCCTTGGTGGCTGCTCCTTTGGAGACAATGCCCGGCCTTGTTCCTCTCCCCATTGCTCAACACCGCGGGGTGCCTCCCCACCGCCCCGCGCTGTTGGGAAACGCCGAGATCCCCATTACCTTTTGACCTACTTGATGTCTCCCGTGCCCATTTGGCTAATTGCAGCTCACCTCCCGCGGCTGGAAGCGGGGCCGGGCGGGTGGCAGCCGCCTCCCGCGCCCTTACCGGGGCCGCGGCTCGGGTCCCCATGGGGGGATCGCGGCTTCCTCCTGCTCCCCTCGCCCTAGGCTGTTCCTACGGCTCGGCGGAGCCTCCCATGACTAACAGGTTTTGAGATAATTGTTCCCCTCCCTAATCTCATCCGCAGAAGATTCATTACATTGTTTTCGAAATGCCACGAGCCATTTCCAGGGGCTCGGGGCCCGTGAGTGATGTGATTCATCCCGCACTGCTCCCACAGGTACTTCATCTTCTCCAAAACAGCAGGTCCTCCTTCCACCGCTGTTATCTCCGCAGGAAACACCGCCCGGGTGAGCACCCAGCAGGGCACTTCGGTCTTTCCGGCGCTGCCACCCCCTTGGCCATCGCTCGTGGGCAGGTGGCCCTGGGTCCCATCCTGCTCCGAGGGGAAGGAGCATCTCAGGCTGGGGACGGTCCAGGAGCGAGGGCTTTTTGCTTGTTTTCTCACAGTTTGCAGTGTTTTTTGTTTTTGTTTTTGTTTTTGTTTTTTTTGCACCTGTCATCCTGTGCATCCCAGTCCATGGCTTCAGCCTTAGTCCCGGGCCTTGACCCACATCTGCGGGGGTCTGCAGCTCCTGGTGGGGCTGGGTGGACCTTCCTGCTCCTGGAGCAGCTCCAAGCACGTGTCCTGCGGCCAGCAAGCCTCCTGCGTGGGCTGCTCCCCAGGAAGGTTTCCGGCAGGTGCTTAGCACCCAGCCACGTACCCAGCCCGGATCTTTCTTGTTCTAAAGCCCCTTTTCAGAAAATCCCAGGCTCTGACCTGTTGGTTCAGGTTGTGCAGGAGCTCCAGGTGTTTACAAAACACGTCCCCACTTCCAGCCGGGTTCGTGGCTTCGGGAGAGGTTTCACCTTCTGGAAAGCCATTCCCCGGTGTGACACCGAGCGTTTCTGCCTGGATGAAGATCGCGTGTCACCATCCCCACCCAGCCCTGGCAGCCTCCTCGCCGCTGGGCTTCCTGCACCGTGGTGTCCCCGGGGCTGAGCTCCCCAGACACGCTGCCAAGAGCTGGATTAGCACCGTGGGGACCTCTTGCCAGGGCTGTGAAGCTTTGGTGACATTCAGATGCTGTCCCAGGCAGGGGTATCTGGCCCTGCACCCTTTCCCAGCATGGTACCCATGCCAGTCCCCACCAGCAAGAGGGCAGGGGAAGCTGGCTGGCATCTCCAGCATCTTCATCCCTAGAGCAGCTCAGGGCTGAGCCCATTTCTCCATCACATCAGCCCAACATCACCGCTCATCTCCCTTCCCTGCGGTTGCCGCAGGTCCTCAGCCTCAGTATGAGGGTGATGGAGCAAACGCCGCTTCCTCTTGGCCACGAGACCGGGCCAGGAGCATCCCCAGGTGACATCCTGCCTCCTCCGCCCCGAGGGACCAGGGCAGTAGGTCACAGCCGCGGTGACCTGGATCCTGCCCTCCACCTCTGTGCTCCGTGCTGCCGGGAAGGGCAGGCGCGGAGCCGAGTGTGTCAGCAGCCCGGGGTTGCTCAAGAGGCAAAGGATGAGTCCTGCAGCGGAGACGGCAGGAGGAATTTGGGGGAGGCACCTGGCAGGTGGCCAGGGCTCACCAGGTCTTGCAAGAAGTTCTCTTGATGTCTCTAGCCCAGGAACAAACGTGAGGTTATGATGTCTGTGGTGCCCGAGCACGGATTTAGGGAGGGGTGGAGGAGGCAGAGGACGTCTCGGAGCACAAGGGGACAGGCTCCTGCTGTAGTTCTTCGCACCCTAACGGTGAGGAGACAAACTGCTGCAGGGAATAGCAGAAATGGCACCAAACCCTGCTGGGCTCGTCCCCGCTGTCCTCTGCTGTCCTCTGCCTTCTGGCGCAGGGCCAGGTCTTGGTGGGGTTTGGGGATGGGACCCGGAGAGGTGGCAGAGTGCAGGAAGAGACGAGCAGGTCCCAACCAGGCAAACGAACATCCAGGACCAAGGACGTGGCTGTCACCTCCTGTGACAGCGATCACCCGGCCACAGGACATCTCGCAGGGGGCAGCAGCTGTGTGTGTTTGGGGGGGGGACGTGTCCACCCCCTGGGTGGCAGAGGTGAGGAGAGTGAGCCAAAGGCCCCCGGTTGACTCCCCGGGGACCCACGGGACACGGGGTGCCGGGACAGGCGCTGTGGGGACACGGCCTCGGCGCGGTGCCGTGCGCGTGGCCGCCGTGCCCCCTCGTGGCAGCAGGACACAGCTGGGACAGCGGGTGGCCCGGGGCCAGCGGCAGGCTGGTGGGTCGCCACGCGGATGGGGACAAGGAGAAGGGCTGGAGATGTCACCAGCAGCATCCTCTAGGGCACTCCTGGGGGTGCAGCACCCTGGGGCATCCCAAATGCAGTGCTGCTGGTGGCACCCAGGGCTGCACGCGCTTCGTGTCCCCGAGGAGCCCCACGCAGCCCCGTGGGGACCCACCAACCTGCCTCTGCTCCTGCATCCCGGCATGCCGCTCCGTCCCGCGGCGGGGGTGGGGGTGGCACGCCTGCCTGATGGCTTTTTTGGCACCAGGCTCTTGTTCCGCGGCCAAGCCAAGCACTTCAGGCGCCTCTCAAGGGCAGCGCGTGCCAGGGGCCGGGCAGGGTATCTTGGAAACATCCCCAAGGCTGCAAAGCCAAAAAAACAGCTGGAAAATAAACAAAGAGGCTGGCAGAGGCCTTCGGTGGGGACACGGCCTCTGGGGGGGGTGGCATTGCCTCAGTTTACCCACCCCGTGAGCCTGCGACATGTGCCATGTGGCATCCGAGGTGATGCACATAATGTCACTTCTGTCCCCTGCTGCAGGGGCCCTCACACCCCGCTGCGCATCACCACGTGCCCAGCCCCTGGCAGCTGCCCTGGTGTCCCTGGGCACCTCTTGTCCTCCATCTGGGGACCGACCCGAGCACCACACCACGTCCTGCAGCACCTCCTGAACACCTGCAGCTCTGGGCACCCCGCTGGCTCCAAAGCGTCCCAGGAAACAGCACAGGCACACGGGCTGGTGGCCGAGGCCACCGGCGAGTCCAGCCTCCCCGGGGTCTGGTGGCGGGGGAAGACCCCGCGTGGCGAAGGCGAGGAAGGAGCTGCCCTGCCCGGTGGAGTTTTTCTTCATTCTTTGAAAGCCGCAGAGACCTGCTGTGCTGGATTTGGGGCCGGCGGCAGCGCCGGGGCAGCGGAGCTGCGGTGATGGATGACCTGACACCCTTCCCAAATGCCTTCGCCGTGGGGGACGGCGCCCCAAGCACGGTGACCTCTGCTGCGGAAAGCGGTGAGACATCTGCCACAGCAGGATGCTCGGAAATGGTACCCACCTGCTCCCGGCTTGGGTTTTAATTCATGCCCAGGATGGCCAGGAGGTGGCATGGACACGGGGACAGGGAGCTGCTGTCCTCGCAAAGCTGGCGTGTCTCTGCCAAGCGCACAGAGATGGTTGCGAGGCTTCCAGCTCGGCCACAGCCACGCTGGCAGGGGCATGTACACGTCCCATGCCCAGGGCCTGGTCCACCTAAAATGCCCCAGGAGAGGGCTAGGAGGGAAATGTGAGGTTTGGATCTGGGCGCTGCAGCGCTGCCCCGTCTGTATTTACAACGCTGTGGCCTCATGTTCCATCCTGCCCTTGAGCGTGCAGCCTTGAGCTTGTCCTGGCGCTGGCAGCAGTCCTCTGTCTGGCAGGGTCCCCTGGGTGTCCTGGTACAGGGGGATCATGCTGTCCCCAGCCCGTGAGCTGTGGGGTCCCTGTGGGGGTCTGCAAGGGCTCCACCTCCACAGCCCGAGCCCACCCTGCTCAGCGCCAGGGTGCTGGCTGCCCCAGGGCTGCTGCAGGGAGCATCGCCCCAGCCCCGAGATCCTCCAGCACCCTGGTCCAGGAGCAGGGACAAGGGACAACGCCATCAGCACATGTCACAACACTTTATTGCCACAGCAGCCGCTGGCCATCCCCGTTCCCAGAGGGGGTCCGGGCCAGGGCCGGGGCCGGGGCCCTCTCGCCTCATACTGCTCGGAGCCCTCCACGACTCGCACTCTCCCCGTCCTCCATCCTGCCCCCCCCGGAGCAGCCTCACGGCATCGCTCCCATCCTGTTCCGGAGCCGACCGCCAGACCAAGGGTGCTGAGCGTGCCAGTGTCCCTCCCGCGTCCTTCCCCGCGGGGTGCGGGTGGCAGGGCCCCCCCGGGTTGCAGGGGTGGTCAGGTCACACCTCCATGCCCGGCGCCCGCCCCAGGCCCAGCGCCTGCACCAGGTCCTCGCTCAGCCCGCTCTTCAGCGTCCGTCGCACTGCGGGGAGAGGAGAGCGGCTGCTGGGGCACCGCCTGCCGGGGAGGTGGCCCTGGGGGGGG
Organism: Oxyura jamaicensis; assembly: GCF_011077185.1. Lineage (NCBI taxonomy): Eukaryota > Metazoa > Chordata > Aves > Anseriformes > Anatidae > Oxyura > Oxyura jamaicensis. The sequence goes on along the minus strand of NC_048903.1, from coordinate 1,044,004 downwards.
GACGAGGGGTCCTGGTGGCACGGTTGGGTCCCTCGGTAGGTTCTGTGCCCTGTGGCTCCGTGGGCTCCGGAGCGGTCAGTGAGGATGGAGGCAGGGCATGGGGACAGGGACAGCGCATGGGGTGGCGTGGGGACAGGGACCCAGAAACAGGACAGGGCATCTGGGCAAGGACACAGGCATGGCAGAGTACTGGGACAGAACTGGGGGCCAGCAACACTAAGATGGGACAGGGACACAGATGGGAAAGAAAATGGGGACAGAGCAAGGGGACAGGGATGGGACAGGGCAGGGGGGTGGAGACAAGCAGATGGGAAAGAGCAACTGGGCTGGGACACAGGGAGGGGGGAGTACAGGGACAGAGCAAGGGGACAGAGAGGGGACAGAGCATGGTGGCAGGGACACAGAGGTGGGACAGGGCGTGGGGACAGTGGCAGCAGGGACTCACGGGACTTCCTGTTGCCGCGGGACCTCCTGCGCTCCTTGTTGGCGCAGGGCCGGGGGTTGGCGCTCTGCGTCACCGACTTCACCAGGCGGTCCATGATCTCGTCCGAGGCGTCGTCGGGCGAGCTGGGGACGTCCTCCTGGGCCGGGGAGCCTTGGCTTGGGGTGACATGCCCTGTCCCTGCATGGGGGTATGAGGACGCTGGCATCAGCCGGGTGTCCTCATGGGCCACCCCGCTCCGCTGTCCTGTCCCCAGCCCGCTCCTACCCCGGCTGGCCCGGCTGCGTCGGGCAGGGACGTCCGTGGGCAAGCTCAGGACGCTCTTCATGCTCTCATGGCCCACCTCCGCCTGCTCCTGCTGCTCGGGGCTGGCCGACACCACAGCAGGCGGTGCGGTGGCCTCGGCGATGCCGGAGAACTTCTCGGTCTGCAGGTGGGCGAGAGGTGGCCGTTGGGGACACGGGGCGGCCCTCGGGGCGCTGGGGGGACGCGGCCAGCGGGGCGGCCCCGTACCTCGGTGATGAGCCGCCCGCGGGTCTTGTTGCGCTCCCGGTGGGCGGCGCGCTTCTTCTGCTGCTGCAGGACGCGCTCCCGGCAGGTGCGGTACTCCAGGGCGAACTCCCGCAGCAGCTTGCAGATGGGCATCACCTTCACGTCCCGCACGGCGCTGGCCGGGTACCCCAGGTACAGCAGGAAGGAGTGAAACCTGCAGGGACGCCGGTCACCGCAGGGCCTTGCCACCACGGGTGGACCACAGGGCCGGGGGCCTGCCCGCGGAGAGCCGCCCACCTGTTGAGGACGCGCCTGTGGACCACCTTCAGGACGACGATGCGTTGGGTGCTGTCCTTGAGGAAGTCCGTCAGCTTGCTCTTCAGCACCGGCTTGGTCTCGTGCTTGGCGATCACCTTCAGGTTGTCCCAGGAGGCCCGGCAGCGCCGCTCCAGCTGCACCAGGCTGTTGGCCAGCTCGTCAAAGTCAACCTGGAGGAGGGAGACGTCAGCCCTTGGTGGTGGTGGTGGTGGTGGTGGGGTGGAGGTGTGGGCTCCGGGCCTGGCCTCACCTTGGCGGAGCGCGTGATGGAGGCGATCTCCGAGTAGAGGTCCGTGGTTTCTGGGAACTTCTCCACCACCATCTGGCAGAGGTGGTGGAGCAGGGACTGCCGGTGCACCGTGTCCTTCACTTCCGAGACCTTCTCCAGATAGCCCAGCTCAAAGCCTCTGCTCTGAAACCCCAAGAGGGTCAGCAGGGCCCATCCATCCTCCCACCCTCCAGCAGACCACGTGGGCCAGCACCCACACCACCCAGCCTCAGGCACCTTCCCAAGCCTCAAGGGGTTCCCCTCGGGTACCCACATGCCATGGTCGGTCCCATCATCCTCGCAGCACCCAGGACTGGCTGCGATCCCTGCACCCCGTTCCTCACCTGGGAGCCATTCAAGAAGTTGCCCATGGCCAGCAGCGTGGCCAGGATGCACTTGAAGGTGTGATTTTTGGCCAGCTGCTCCATGCCCACTTTCAGATCAAACAGCGGCTCTGCAATCTCCTGGATGAAGACAGGGGCAGGTCAGACCCCTTGGGTGTCACCACCCTCAGGGGCTTCAGCATTTGCCCTCAAACATGGGCACAACCACCCCATGCTTGCCTTAGGGACCTGCAGCCTGTCCCCAACCAGGACACCTCCTGTACTGAGATATGGCCACGTCCCACCAGGAACACACATGGCTCGTCCCAGGGACCCTGCTGGGGCTGGCGGCGGTGGGGGGGGTTGGGGTAGGTGGCCCTGTACCTGCTCCAGGCTCTCGTAGTCCAGCTTGAAGGCCCAGAGCTGGAGCCTGGCCGTGAGGTCGCTGATGGAGGACAGGGAGAGCAGGAACTGCTCTGCAGAGCCTAAGGGCACGTCGGGGTTGGCCAGCTGGGCCTCCTGGATCTTCTGCTTCTCCTCCTCAGTCGGGACCATGGTCAGGATTTTCTAAAGCAGGCAAGGGGATGCATCAGACTCCAGCCACGTCACCGCTCCCCAAGCTGGTGGGAGATGTGACGTGTCACCCGAAGGCCATCTACATCGTGCCACAGTGGCAGCATGGGCATGGAGACCTCCTAGCTGGGGGAAAGGACCCACACAAGGAACCAGCTTCTCACCTCGATCCCTTCCTTATTGACGGCAAACTCATCGAAGCTGAGCACGGCCGTCTTGATGATGTGGACGGGGGGCAGCACCGTGAGGCCGATGTTGATGGCGTTGCTCCTCTTGGGGTCCAGCACCACCACCACCTTCTTCCCGTCGGTAGCTTTCTGCAGGGAGGACAGGGCGGAGGCTGGCAGCCAGGCAGGGGGCTCACCTTCATGAGAGCACCGTGGACATGAGCCGGGGGCAAGCAAACCCACACACCAAGCATCCGCCCTGCCCCAACCTCCCCGCCGAGCCTCGGGGCTTTGGTGCCCGTCAGCACAGGGTCAGGGTGACGGTGCATGCCCAGGAGTCCCACGTGAACCAACAGTGCCCCAAAGTCCCCCCAGCTGATGGTGCCAGCCTGCTGGTACCTTGGAAGCCGGCACCTCCTTTGCCCGGGACTCGAAGAGATGCTCCAGTTTGGCAGTGTTGACCTCAACGTTCTGCAGGGACGCCCACAGCGTCGCCTGCCCAAACCTGCCCGGCCCCACAGAGCCATCTAGCTGCTTCAGCTCCTTCCAGAAGAGCTTCACTGTCCTCTTCTTCTTGGCTTGGGAAGGGCCATCAGTGGCCGAAGGGCCTGGGAGCCCTGGAGGGGGTGGGCAGCCGGGGACCACAGGAGGTGGAGGTGGAGGTGGTGGGCAGCCGGGGACCATAGGAGGTGGAGGGGGAGGTGGTGGACAGCCAGGGACCATAGGAGGTGGAGGGGGAGGTGGTGGACAGCCGGGGTCCATGGGAGGTGGAGGGGGAACCATGAGAACTCCAGCGCTTGCTGCCTGGATGCCGGGAGGAAGGAAGGAGCCATTGGCTATGGGCCCCGTGTCCAAGATGTCAAAGTCTTCCTCCTCCCCCAAGTCAGTGAAGTCCAGGTCCTTGATCTTCAGCTGCACAGGGTTGGCCTGAAGGTGCTCCCACGACAGCTCCGTGTCCTTCTTGATGGGCATCATCATGGTGTTCTCCAGCTTCTGCGTGTGGGTCTCGGCATCAATGTTGGATGTGGCACGTGCCAGCTTGGCGTGGGCACTGGCCACCGGCCCGTCCGGAGCCCTGCCATGGAGCCAGGTGCTCTCCTGCTCCCGACCACCGTGTCCCTCAGCGCAGCCCTGCCTGGTGCCCGTCTCCTCCTTGCCCTGGTACGGGGAGGACGACAGTCCCTCGGGGAAGACCTTCTGCCTCCCCATCTCTGAGGAGCCCTTAGCGTAGAGCATGTCCAGCATGAACTTGGTATCGGAGGAGATGGCGCTGCAGGAGTCGGTGGTGTCCTGACGGCCCGCATGGGACCCTGCAGGGAGATGGGGAGGGGGTGAGACATCCTACCCGAGGGGAGGGTGCTGCCGGGCTGCACGCCACGTTTGGGGCCCATTCCCTGGTGGGAGCACGCTCGGACACTATTTGGAGCGGGATGGTGCTGGCACCTCCATGGTGCCCAGCATCACGGGGTGGGCTGGGGCCAGAGGGACCACTGCTGCCCACCCCCGGATCCTGGTGGGCCCAGAGGGGACACGCTCCAACCCCATTCCTGCACGTACTCATGCTGGGTGGCTCCGTGCCAGGCTCAGCGTTGCTGCTGTCCCCATCCCAAGCGACGAGATGCTCCGGAGCAACATCGCTGAGGATGTCGAGCCGTCCCTTGGCCATGGCGGAGATCTTCTCCTTCTGGGCAGCAGCCAGGTTCTCCAGGAAGCGAGCTCTGCAAGACCGGGGCAGCCGTCAGCTGGGGGCACCAGGGGGCAGGGGAGGTGGGGACGGGCAAACCACACCACACGGCACCACACAGCAAGCACCGCGCTGGCCGGGTCCTGCACCAAAACCCCCGGCACCAGCCGCACCACAGCAGGGTCCATCCATGCCCCCAGCTGCCTCCAAGCCCTTCAGAGAGATGGGTAATGCCACCATGGCTCGGGGACAGGGATGCCACAGTGGTGGCTTCTGAGCATCTCCAAGGATGGTGACTCCACCAGCACCTGTGCCACCATCAGTCCTTGGGCCCAAGCTGGTGTTCACCATGACCCTCAAGCTGCGAGACGGAGCTCCCAGGAGGGCACCAGGTTGTGGTGGAGCTGGGACACACGAGGACCCCTCCTCCTGCTCCTCGGCCCTCCAAGGCCAGACACCTCCGGTCTGAGGAAGCGCATGCCTGGAGACACACGCATGCCTCTACTTACTCAAACCTCCTCAGAATAGGCTTGTCCCCATGCAAGGAGGGGGCATCCTCCCGCCTGAGGGAAAACAGGGGTTAGCCCCCGCTAACAGGGGTCTCCTGCACCCACCCCCAGCCCCACGGCATGGCCTGGGGACCCCCACCAAGAACTCCCCTTGCCTGGACACCGGGTGGTGTTGGCGACGTGGGGGCACCGTCCCCATCATCAGAGCCACCAGGAAGGTTCTCGTGGACGACGGCAGCTCCAGGGCTGCGCCACCAAGGAGCACCATTAACGGGGTTTGGAGGGCACTGCCACCCCAAGTGGGACCCCGGTGGCACGGGGGTCCCGGCCATCCAGCCAGGACACAAGCAGAGGAGATGCAAGGGCTGGGAACAGCAAGCGGGGCGCGCCGGGAGGCATCACACACGTGCAAAGCCTGGGCACTTACCAGACAGGGGCAGGTTGGTGCAGCCTGCAAAAGGAAAGATAGAAAGGGTGGGCAGAGGAGAGAATCAGCGTGGCCAGAGAAGAGGAGCAAGGGGGAAGAGATGGAGCTGGAGAAGAGGCGTGCGTGCCCCAGTGGGGCCAAAGGATGCTGTGAAAGCCCTGGCTGGACCACCTCAGACTGTCCTCTCCTGGCTTGTGCATCTTGCTGGCCCCGGTGCCTGCCCGGACCCCGCTGCATCCCCAGTGCTCTCTTGGGACGGGTATCCCCCAGCAGGGACATGGTGGTGGGACCCTCCTCGCCTTCATCCCCAGGGCACCATCCCTGCCTGGCTGCTTACTTGTACACGCTCCTCTCCCCAGGGCCTGGGGCCTGCTCCTTCTCGGGCGAGGTGCACGGCAGAGACAGCCGCAGGCTGGACGTGCTGTTGTAGGTGCTCTTTGGGCATGGCCTGGAGAAAGAGAAAGAGGTGGCACTGATGGAGAGCTGGGGGACACCCCCCATGCCCCATCCCGGCATTGTCACATCCCATACTTACTCTGCTGGGATGGTTGGCTCAGGGCTGTTCTCAACGGGGGGCTCCTCTGGGGTGCTGGGGGTCCCCAGCACTGGCTGGGGGTCGGGGCTGGGCTCGGTGCAGCTGCCCTGGGCACGCCACCCGCGCCGGCCCTCGTCTGTCTTCCTCCTCTCCTTGCGCCCGCCCGGCGACGGCTCCTCCACCCCATCCTCCAGCTTGAGCGCGCTCTGCGGAGGGGACGGGGACGCCCGGTGAGCCCCCTGGGCACTGCTCCCACCCCACACACCCACCCTCCCCAGGGAGATGGACGTGGACATCGCCCCAGGGTGCCCCGCTCACTTCGTAGAGCACGAACTGCTGCTTGAGGTCGAGGTCGGTGCCCTTGCTGCTCAGGTACTGCTGCACCACCCTCTCCATGCCCTGCTGCTCCAGGCAGTCCGTCACATCGTAGAAGGAGTCCTGGTCCGGGAGGGCAGCCAGCGTCTGGCCAGGAGCAGAGGGACAGGGCTGGGACCGGCGTGATGGGGACAGGGTGACCCCATGGCACGGCCTGGCCACCCCTGGTGCTGACCTTGTTGATGAGCGTCATCGCGAACACCAGCAGCTCCGTGTCAGCCCCGTTGCGCTGCTGCAGGATGGCCATCAGGTTGGACCACGGACACACGCCTGGGACAAGTGACGGGTGCAGGTGACACCAGGGCCGTAGCTAGGGCAGGTCTGGGACAGAGCACACTGCACCCCGAGCATCTTCCCCCATCCCCATCCCTGCTGGGGGCTCTTGGTGGGCTCCCATGGGCCGTGGCCATCACACAGAGGGTTGGCATGGGACAGACAACCCGTGTCCTCTGCGCCGAACCATCCCCAAGCAGGGATCTCGCTGGCAGCTGGGGCTGCACTCACCTCTCGCCTGGTCCACGGCGTTGACGGCGCGGATGAGGAGCAGGGCGTTGGGCTCCGTGTACTCCACGAACACCAGCAGCAGCTTCAGCGCCATCTTCACCACCAGGCGGAACTGGGACGAGGAACAGCGGCCGTGGCAGGGTGCCCGTGCCCCAGGGCTGGTGGCTTCACCAGCAGCTCCGGGGACAGGTCACGGTGCTGTGGGGCCAGGGTCCTGATGTCCTATGGGCACTGGGAAGGGGCCTGGGGTGGGACCCCCCTCTTATGTTCAACCTCTGTGCCCAGGAGCTTGGTCACATTTGTCTGGGGATGCTGGGTGACTTCTGTGAGCAGCACCCAACGAGCCTGAGGGTAGGAAGGCACCAAGCCCATCCTGAAGGCGAGGTGTGGGGTGAACCCCCCCAGGGACAGCGCATGGGGACAGCCACAGAGAGGGGTCACTGCCGCTTACCAGGCTTCCCGACAGCGTGTACAACCACTGGACGGTCTCGTTGTGGTTGATGACACCCTGCATCCCGTCCACGAAGAGCATGATCTGGCTCAGGGCTGCAAGGCAAGGTCAGGGGGTGGTGGCCACCCTGAGCAGAGCTTTCTCCACCCTGCAGGGACACCCCCAGCCCTCCGCCAAGCCTGGACCAAGTACCGACCACGGAGGATGTAGTTCTGGTAGTTCTGATCAGCCTCTGCCCCCACTTTGATCAGGCACGTCAGCCCATCCAGGTTCACAAACTCGGGCACCAGGTCCTTGTCCTCCTGCGGGGAGAAGCCCAGGCGTTGTCCCAGCGCAGGTGGTGGGGACACGGCCAGCCCCGGGCTGGGGACACGGACCCGGGTCACCTACCTGGAAGAGCTGCTTGAGGGAGAAGAGGGAACGCCGCAGCTCCGGCCCCTGCGAGTTGTACAGCTTCTCTGCAAGGAAAAGGGTTGGAACAGGCTGCCCGGGGCAGTGGTGGCGTCCCCATCCCTGACGTGTTTCAGAGACGCGTGGACGTGGCACTAAGGGACATGGTTTAGGGGTGGGACTGGGAAGGTCAAGAGGTTGGGCTTGGTGATCCTGAAGGCCTTTTCCAACCTGGGTGTTTCTATGATTCTATGAAACGGGAGATGTGAGGTGATGGCCCGGCCTGGAGCTCCAAAATGCTCCCAGTGCCAGCACCGACTCTCCAGGGCACGTGGCCAGAGAGGGTGGAACAGCAGCAGCTCCCCCACAGCTGCCTGTTTCAGCGCTGCCACCTTCCTATTTTCTTTCTTTTCTTTCTTTTCTTTTTTTTTTTTTTTTTAAATTCTGCATAAACATAAATATCCCCTCCGGTTTCCTGTGCAGAACCGAAACAGGAACACGGGCAGGAGGCAGAGCCACTTTTCGCCGTTGCTCCCCACCGTGTGGGAGCAGCAGCCCCCGGGCAGCGCTGACCCTGCATGAGGTTTGGGGCTTCTCGGGAAGCGTCCCGCCCTGCCGGCATCACCCACCACGGGGCACTGAGTGCCATCACACCCACTCTGCCACCCCTCCTTGTCCCTGTCCCATGGCTGGCAGCCCTCAAAGGAGGCCCACAGCTCAACCAAATCCATTTTTCTCTGCTTCACTGCTTTTCTATTTATGACTTCTTTAAAAATAGCTGCGTTTCTGGTTTCCTCCAGCTTGCCCGCTCTGAACTCCAAATTGCATTATCCGAGCATCCCGAGTTCCCCGGGTCAGGTTCGGAGCTGTAACGAGCCCCAGGCCAGCTGCCCACGCTGCTTCCCAGCCAGGCCAGCGAGCGCTTTGCCAAACCCCAGCTCCCGGCATCCTCCCAGCCGCGCTGCCGGGCTGACGGGGCCGGGGCACGGAGCAGCCCAGAGCCTGGGAACCGCGAGCGGGGAGCGCGACCCCGACCCCAGCCCCGGTCCCAGCCCTCCCCTCCCAGCATCGCTCCACTCCGCGCTGGCTTTTCCCCCTGCTCCGGATGGAAAGACTCGAGCTGTCCGAGCGCTCTTGTCCCCGTGTAAGCCGTTTGTTTGCATTCTCCACGGCTATATTTAGGTCTTGCCTGGATGACCCAAAATACCCGTAGCGCGCGATGCGTTCCCAGCCCAAGAAGCAGAAACCCCGATCTGCAGCGGGGGGAGGACCCCGGCAGCCTCGTGGCACCACGAGGCCACCACCACGGCCACCACCACCCAGCCCGGCTCACCGATGATGGCGTGGACGCGGACGGAGAGCTGGGTGCGCAGGATCAGCGTCGGCCGCCGGCCCTTCCTGGGGCGAGGGGGAAGGAGGGTGAGCGCCGGCGCTTGCCCACACGGCGTCCCCGTGTCCCCAGTGCCCTGTGTGCCTCACCTGACCTCCTCGTAGAAACCCTCCAGGTCATCCTTCTGCTCCAGCAGGGACAGGTCGAGGTCCAGGTAGTGGCCGGACGGGGAGACCTGCAGCGTGCAGTCCTCCAGCTGGGGACGCAGACAGCCAGGATGAGACACGAGCCACCGTGCCCACCTCGTGTCCCCACCGGTGATAGCGATGTCCCTCCTGGCTGCGTGAACTCACGTCCCCAAGTTGGTCCTGCAGGACCACCTTGTCCCCCCCCGCAGTGCCATCCCCACGGGGACGTGTCCTCCCTCCCAGCACGTCGCAGGGAAAGCCCAGGGGACCAACATTGGATTGGGGGAGAAACGCAAAGCCCCACACCAGGAAAAAACACAGGGCAAGGGCGGCACCCGTGACATCGACTGTCCCTGGGGTGGGGGACCCAGCCTGGTGCTGCCAGCGTGTCCCGCAGCGGGGAGCAGTCAGGGCAGGGCTGGTTTCCTCCCTCACCACCACAGCAGCACGCAAACACTGCGAGCCCTGCGCGGGTTTCCCAGTGGCTGTGGATGCCTGACCTGCTCCGTATGACTCAGCCCCACACCCGGCCACGTGGCGGGGCGGGGAAGCACCAAACCCAGCGCTGCTCCTGCTCCTAACACATCCTTCATATCTCGGCGTGCCTGCTGTGCCGTCCCGCATCCCTCGCTGCAGCGGGGATAAATCCCTGTTATTAATGCCACGGCTCCACCGGCATCCCCGCCGCTTCCCAAGGGCTGGGAGAGCTGGCGACGTGCTGGAGGCAGAGCACCACCAGCTCTGGACCCGGCCCCTGCGTCGCCCTGTGCTTGCTCTCCATTGAGTCACAAGCCTGTAAAAACCTTTGCACGTCTGACTTCACCGCCAGCACGGCTTCAAAACCAGAAGTCAGGACAGCACCGTGCCACTCGCGTTGGAATAACAGCCTGGCGTCTGACCAAGCCTCCAGGAAAGTGGCAATTTGGCAGGGCAGCGCTGTCGGGCTAGGCGCAGTCGTTGCGTTGTGTGCATCCCACTGCACTTGGCCATGGCAACACAACCAAGCACCCTCTGAGGGCTGGCTTGCAGGGGAAAGGCTTCGAATCCTGCTCCGAGGCTTCTCCCGGGCTCCTCTGCAGCCTCCCAGGCACAGCAGGATGCACCAGCACCCGGGTGCAATCAAACACAGCAAAAAGCAGCTCCCGAAGGAAAAAAAATTGCCTCCGCTCGGTTGCCAGAGCTCTGCAAGCCGGAGATAACATCCGCAGCTCCTATCGGGGCCGGTGACATGTCCCAGCTGGCGGCCGCGCGCTTCCCGTGCGAGCTTGGCCGTGCTCCCCACGAGGGATGCTCTGAGCCCAGGGGATGCTCCCGCCCAGCAAATGCCACCCCCTGGGGATGGGGACAGGGACAGGGACAGGCCGTCCCATGCCGGGGATGCCCTGCCAAGCCTCCCAGCTTGGCATTTCCATGGCTGGGCTTGCTCCTGCACCCTCGGACAAGGTTTTAAAAGATCCAAGCCTTGCGGTCACGCTGCTGGGGACAGCACGGTGGGGCCACAGGGTGAGAACAGCTCCCAGAGCAGGGCCGTGTCCCCGTGCCGAGCCCTGGTGTCACCAGGAAGCTTTGATCCGTCTGCCTCCAGCATGGGAAAGTGTTTTAAAACAGCGCAGGGCCCCAGTGAGCCCGGGGACAAAGCGGAGCAGGGGGAAGGAGGAACACGTCCCACGCTCACACCTCCAGCACGCGGCTCCCATAGCACTGCTGGCGTCCTCCAGGCAGCGGGCAGGGCGGTCTGGGGACCTGCTCAGGGAAGCTCCCCAGGTTTGAGGTAGCCGACGGGGGAGCATCCATCATGGGACCAAGACAACCCACCCTGGTGCAGCAGCCTGGCGCTGCTCAGAGGTGCAACCTGTCCTGAGCTCCTACCCTGTGTGAGCAGCAGCTCCCCAGAAATCCATAACCAAGCTGGAGCATCGCCCCTGGCCTTCCCTGGGCTGCAGGAGGACGCGGCACCCTCCTTATCTGCCAGCTGCAGAAACACTTCCCCCCGTCTCTAACACTTTCTTCTTTTTGGCAACCACCATTTCCCAACTTTGTCCTGCTGCGTAACGCTCTGGGCGGCTCTAAGAGAGCACATTTAAAGAAACTCTTCGGTGGCAACGTGGGACACGGGCATGGCCCTTACCTCCTTGTGCTGGCCTCGGGACGGACCCGGCACCCAAACCAGCCCCAGCCGGGTAAGGAGAAACCCAAAGATGCCTTAAAGCCCCTGCCAGAGGCTGGTGTTGGGGCAGAGCCAGAGCAACGCCCGGATTGCGAACCGGAGAGAGCCGTGCCACGGGGCGCCCCACGCAGCTCTTCTGGGAAGGGGAATTTGCTGAAACCGGCGCTGTTTGTTCCAGCTGAGGCTCAGGCTCGAGGCAGCAGTTGAACACAAAGCTCAGGATGAATTTTACATGGCATGAAGCAGGACCTGGCAGCAGCTGTAGCAGCGTCTGCAGCATCTGCATGGCACAGCACCCTTCAACCAGCACCGCTCTGACCCACGCCTGGGGCTGCCACTTCAAATTCAGGTGAATCTCTTGTGCCAGCAGACCCAGCGCAGCTCGCTCTCCGAAACACACTCCGTAACGTCTGTAGATGTCTGCAGCTTCTCTTCTGAACTCTTCTCACACCCGGAGGCGACAGCGGAGGAGGTGGACAGGGCTGTGGGCGCAGGAGCAGCCCCACCACGCAGCCAAGGGCGCGCACCACGCTTTGGGCACCTGGGTTCGCTCTGGGGCTGCTGGGGGTGTTTGTCACCAGGGCGCTCAGTTGCTGCTTCCTACCCTTTCCTGCCTGACGGATGGCAGCACATGGATGGGAGCACTGCCCACAAGGGCAGGAAAAAAAAAAAATGAAGGCAGGAGGGCTCTGGAGGTCACCCAGCCCTGAGCCGGCCCAGAACTGCACACTTGCTCACGCACTGCCCTCCCCACCCATGTCTGAGCTCCTGCATCTCAGCACCCATGGCTCAATAACCCCCCAAATCCACCAAAATCCAGAGCTCCGGGCACTGGGACCACAACCCACTGTGCTGACGCAGCAGTTTTTTGCTCTTCTGCAGGTTTCCTGGCGAGGAGTGGGATAGTGTGGCTCCGGACAGCTTGGTTTTGTAACTGGAAAATCCCTGGACTGGGGGATGAGACAGCGCTGGTGTGGGGCACGGGTCAAGGGACTGTGGTGGCCTCTGGAGAGCGAGGGGACACCTCGCCACGGCAGCTCCCAGGGGCAGCGGTGGCACAGAGACGGCCTCGCTGCCACCCTCTGCAATCCGGTTCTGCAGCCCCAGCGCCGCTCTGGCTGTGCCCAGCAGGCTGGTTTGCAAAGGGAGCTCTGTTACAGCGGTCACATGCTGTTGTAGAAAACACGGGTTTTGCAGAAAAACACTTGGAGGGGTTTAAAAACACACCCGCACCCAGAGGGAGAATCACCCAGCGGAGCTGCAGAACTGCTGGAAGCGAAGACGAGATAGCATCAGCTCGAGGCAGAACAATACGGCTGGGGAAAACAAAGCGGGAAGGTATTTCAGGCACAAACACGCTTTCCGGAAAACACGAAAAAGTCATCAGCTGCGGGGAGAGGAAGCGCCGAGGGTGTCGCAGGGCAGGACGGGCTGTTCGGCGGGGACACGCAGAGATGCCAGTGCGAGAAACCGTCTGCCCCAGCAAAAGGCAGGGAGGGCAAATCCTGCGCGGGATCCGGTCGGTCCCTGGGGCAGGCTGTCCCAAGGAGACTGCTCGGTTCTCCAAGGATGTGCAGGGACCCGGCCCAGCTCCCTCCTGGTCTCCCTGGGAGGGTGCTGCCGAGCGGCCTCCCCAGCTGAGCTTTTACAGCAGATTTATAGGGGGAAAAATTAATAATAATAAAAAAATCTGTCTGCTCATTTACTAATTTTAGCACGGTGAGTAATGGAGCGGAGAGCAGCACCTGGCACGGCGGGCACGTCTGAACGACGGGAGATGTCGTGCCAGGATAAGGCTGCCCCGGGGTGCCAGCTCCTGATTTGGACCCAGCCCGTGGGATCGGAGAGCGGCCGCGCTCTGCAGGGCAGGAGGCTGGCGGCGGAGGCACCGGCACGCACGAGCCCCAGCGAGCATCCCCGTGCCCGCGGTGGCACCCCGGGACCGCGATCCCGTTACAGGCAGCTCCTGCCCGGGGAGGAGGACGCATGCCTGAAATTTGAGTTCGCTCCATTCGTCATGTCTCGGGCTGTTTGTTCCCAAACAGACTCCGTTTAGTCACTGCCTAAAAATCCCGTGACGGTGACAACATGAGATGCTGCTGCTCTGCTCCAAGAAAAATGAAAGTGGGGATGAAAGGAGCTTGCTGGGCTCAGGGAAAGGGCTCAGAGCAGCCCCCTCCCCATGCCCCTGTCCCTGCCTCCCCTGCCTTTGCTCCTGCGGTGCCACAGGCTGCAGGAGGGAGATGCTCGGCCATTGGTGAGGTGCTGCCAGGTCCCTAGCCTGTGGGGCTGTGTTTGGAAGGCAGAAAACGAGCCTGTCCCCAGCAGGAGGTGACCGTAGAGGATGTGCTGAAAGCATCATACTGACAGAAGTCACCTGGGTGGGAAGGTCCCTGGGGAGAGGAGGCTCCAGGTTCGCCGTTCCCTCTCTCCCAGCCTGGATCATGCTGGGGGCAGGACGCTGGCCCAGCCTCAGACCTCCAGGACCCGCAGCAGGGCACAGCGCTGTGTGCTCCAGCTTCCTCCCGGCCTCCACACGGAGCCTGTGTCCTCCGCTGCCCACGACGCGCCGGAGGAAGTCGCTCAGCACGTTTCATGGAGCACACGCGTTTCCGCACAGCTTTCCAGCCCCGCCGTACAAACAAAAGCAGTGGGACGGGGGCTGGTGGCCCTGCGGCTCCGCATGCTGTGGCGAGGCCACCCGGATCCTGCCCGTGGTGTTCGGCAGTCGGAGGCTCAGCTCCACTCCGTTACAGCGGGGCACGGGAGCGCGCTCCCCAGCAGCGGTGCTGCCGCTACCCCGCGTCCCTGGCATGCAGCTGCCGGGCCATGCCAGGGTGGCTGTCGGATAGGAAACCGCCTGAACAAGCGCAGCCACTTCCTCTGAGACGACTCACGAGGGGCCGGATGAGAAATGGCATCACCCACCGGCGGGGCTCGCCAATTCCGCCGTGACTCAGGCGGGAGCGAGGGCCACCGCTTCTGCGGGCCCCGGGGCTCTCTCCAAGCAGCCTGGGGACGCGCGGTGGCACCACCTGCGCCCCGGTCACCCCAGGCAGCCACCGCGTCCCCATGGCACCGCACGGACGCACGGCCACGGACGCACGGCCACGGACACACAGACACAGAAGCACTTACCCCTTGCAGGAATGGAGCCGTGGCTTTGCTCCCTCTCTCCGTTCATTTTCCCGAGACCCCCAGCCACACAACCACCGGCTCCTCCATCCCCTCCCGACCCCTCTCCAGACCCCGAAACAACCGGGCACCGGGGAGCCCCCAACCCCGCGTGCCCCCGACCCACGAAGCGCTGCCCGGGGATGCTCAGCAGGATCCCGGCAGCCCCGCTCCGCACGGGACCCCCCCAGCCCCCAGCTCTCCGCCGCCGCCCCCCCCCCCCCCCTTTACCGGCAGCGGCGCTCCGAGCAGCCGGTGCAGCGCGGGCAGCTGCGCGCCCAGGGCCAGCGCCTCCGCCACGGCGTAAACCGGGGCTCGGCGCGGCTCCGGGAAGCTGCCGCAGCCGAAGGGGTCGGCATCCTCCAGGTACTGGACCCGGCACTGCACCGCCGCCTCCGCCATGGCGGCACCGCCGCTGCCGCCGCCCCGCGCCCGCAGCTCCGGGGGGGGGGGGGGCGGGAGGCAGCGACCCCGGCACCGCCCCGGGGCCGCCCCCGCTAACGGGGACCGCCCCGCGCTCGGGCGCCCTCCGCGGGTGCACGAGGGGATCGTAAGGAGTTTCTGCTGGGTGCGGGTGCGCGGGGATGAGCGGGGTGTGCCGTCGTGCTCCGGGTGCGCGGAGATGCTCTGGGTACCCTGGGGTGCTCCGGGTGTGCCACGACGCTTGGGGTGTGCAGGGGTGCTCAGGGTACCTCGAGATGCTCGGGGTGTCCCAGAGGATGCTTAGGGTGCTCCGGGATGCTCCGGGTGAACAAGGATGCTCTGGGTACCCTGGGATGCTCCGGCTGTGCCAAGATGCTTGTGGTGTGCAAGGCTTCTCGGGGTCCTCCAGGGGATGCTCAGGGTACTCCGGGATGCTTGGGGTGCCCCAGGAGATGCTCAGGGTGCTCCTGGATGCTCCAGGTGCACAGGGATACTCCAGGTACCCCAGAGCATACTTGGAATGCACAGGGATGTTTGGGATACCCCAGAGGATGGTCAAGGTGCTCTGGGATGCTCCAGGTGCACAGGGATGCTCTGGGTACCCCGGGATGCTCCGGGCATCCCAAGATGCTTGGGGTGTGCAGGGATGCCCGGGGTACTCCGTGATGCTTGGGGTACACACAGACGCTTGGGATGCTCTGGGATGCTCTGAGTGCTATGGGGTGCTTGCAGTGCGCAGCGATGCTCAGGGTGCCCCAGGATGTTCTGGGAATGTCCTCACCCAGGACAGAGACACGAGTGGGTGGCAGCAGGAAGGAAGGTGACAGGCAAGCTGGGGCGACTTGCCAGAGCTGCAGGCTGTGACTGTGCAGGGGACAGGACGAGGGACATCGGGGAAGGTCTCGTGGCTGCCAGACCCGCCTCACCCCTGCCACCAGGGACGAGCCCGCAGCACAGAGCTGAGTGATGCTGCTTTTCTTTTCACAGCCCAGCCGTGCAGCAATGGACCTGGGCAAGAGCTGGGGTGGTGGGGCGAGGGCAGGGAGTGCGAGAGTGGGTCCAGGTACCAGTGCCAGAGCAGGCTCCCAGTACAAAAAGGACTGGACAGAGTCCAGAGGAGATGTCGGGGCATTGGCACAGGCTGGGTGACAAGAACCAGCCCCTGGCAGGACGAGGCTGAGCAGCTGTCCCTGGAAGGAGGCTGCTGGCAGGAGGGTGGCAGCAGCAGGCTGCTTGCTGCAGCTTCCTGCAGCTGCTGCTGCTTGAGCTGGGCCAGAAGGAGGAGGTGCGGCTGGGGAGGGCAGGGACCTCTTGGTGTCACCCGGTGCCACCCTGCTCCAGCAGGGCCACCCAGCGCCGGTGCCCAGCACCAAGCCCAGGTGGGTTTGCAGACCTCTGATGATGGTGATCCCGTGGCCCCTCTTGGTGATCTGTGCCTGTGCTCAGCCACCTGCACTGCACAGAAACACTTCCTGATGTGCTGGGGGAACCTCCTGAGCTCCACTTGGTGCCCGCTGCCCCTTGCCCACATGCAGCCACAGATGGGGTCCTCCCTGAGGGGCCCAGCTCCTGGGCTCCCCTCCCTAAAGGCAGGGAGGCTCTGGACCCTCCTGCACCACGCGCCCCTTCCCTGGGCTCCCTGAGGCACCAACACCTGCCCTGTCCCGGGGAGCCCAGTGCTGGGCCCGGCACCCAGCTGGGGGTGCAGAGGGGCAGGGGCACCCTCACCCGCCGGCACCCCTCTGCCCGACGCACCCGGTGTTCGTGCTGGCTCCTGGTGGCCCTGGTGCCCCCGGGGACCCCCAGCCCGGTGCCCCCAGGCTGCTCCCCGAGCCCCGGAATCCATCGGGGTGCCGCAGGAGGGGACCGGCTGGGGGGACTGGGGCAGAGCAGGGGCACCGAGGGGTGCGAGGGGGGGACCGGGGCGGGAGGGGGGGCGGCACCGGGGCGGGGCTGGGCGGTACCGGGGGGGCCGGGCTCTGTCCCTCGCCGTTGCCGGTGACGTCGCGGCGGGGCCGGCAGCGCGGCGGAGCGGCGGAGCGCCGGGGCCATGCATCCCCCGGCCGGCCCCGCGGCCTCCCCCGGCCCCGCCGCCCCCCCCGGCGGGGGCCGAGCTGCTGCGGTGGCAGTGGCAGGAGGTGCAGGTGCCGTGCCTGGTGGCCGCCTGGATCCTGGTGGCCAGCCTGGCCAAGATCGGTGAGTCCCGGCCCCGGCGCCCCGAGCCCCGCTCACCGGCTGCGCGCCGAGGGAGGCGGCTCCGGGGGTCCCAGCCCCGGGGCGAGCGGGGGTGGTCGCGGGGGGCACCAGGGCCGGGGGGATGCTCGTCACCCTGTGAGGGCACGGGGCACGGTGGTGGCCTGTGGAGGGTGCGATGATGGGGGACGGAGCGGGTCTCACAGCAACGGGGAGCCAGCGGCCAGGAGATGCGGTGGGGCTCGGAGGCTGCCGGCGGGGCTGGGAGTGAGGCCATGGCCCCAGCACCGGGATGGGTTTGGTGGTGCTGGGTCACACCTGAGCCACACGGGCTTGGTGGGCGCAGAGTGGGCTCAAGGGGCAAACTGGTGACCTTGGGCACAGCTGTCCTCCTTGGGGCACAGCTGCGGGAGCAGGCACAGGGAGTGGGCACGCTCTGAGTTTGGTGCCGGCTCCGGCATCGGGAGGAAATGCGAACTGGGAGCTGGGCATCAAGGTCTCTGGGCAGCTGGGCACCAGTGGGAGCTCCCAGGGCACAGGGCAGACCGTAGCTGTCACTGCCAGCCGGCCTCTGCCTGCTCCCAACACCACCAAAACTGTGGGTTTCGACCTCGCACTCCTCTCCTCCTGCGGCCTTCTTGCAGGGAAGAGCTAAAGCTCCGCAAGGAATAAATTAAGGCACGCCATGAGCTTAAAAATACAACCCTCTGCCGGCGGCTGTGCCACCTCCAGCTGCCGAGCGCGCCTCTCCTGCAGAAGAGCAGAGAAAGCAGTCCTTGCTCTACTTCTTATTTTCAGACATCTGAAAACAACCTCTCTTTGGGCTTCCCTTGATGCCTTCCCCTTCCCATGCCATGAGCCGAGCTGCTGCCACCCCATATGCAGCCTCAGCGGGCACTGCCATACCCTGCTTGGTGGCCGTGGGGACACACCAGCCGGCTGTCCCACAGCTCCAGGCTGCCACAGGCTCCTAGCCCAGAGCAAGGAGGGCCACCAGCCCCCCCGAGGTGGCACCTGCTGTCCCCAGAGTGCCTTGGTGGGCCCTGGAGGAGGTGGGGGACGTGGGGACGAGGGTCTCCTGGGTGCTGGGTGCTGGGCGCGGGCTGGTGCGGAAGAGCCGCTGCGGCGCTGGGCTGCCAGCTCACAGCCCTGTGACTGCAGGGGAGGAAGCGGCCCCGGCTCCGTGTGGTGGGGAAGTGACACTGGAAGCTCTTGTTCTTAGAAGCCGTCACGATGCTGGGGTGCCCCGAGCCAGCAGAGAGCAAATGCCCGGGGCGGAGAAAACCGCTTTGGGTGTTGCCTTCCTGCACAGCGAGGCGTCATCCGGGCTTTGCAGCCTCTCTTGCTCTGTTTGCTATGGGGAAAGAGTGAAAGGAGGAAATGATGATGAGCATCGCCCCCAAACCGCCCTGCACCCATGGAAGGTGCTGCTGGGCCCCTAAGGGTTGGCAGCAAACGGGCGTTTTTCCACCCGGCAGCATTCCTGCAGGTCACCACCTCCTCTCCGTGCAGCACGTGGTCCCCCGGCCCCAGTGCTTCCAGCACAAGCATCTCTCACTTGTTTCCTCTCCGTCCCCGCTGGCACCCCGGGCGCTGCAGGGATGGAGCAGGGTTTGTCCCCGAGTCCTCCCGCTGGCACATCCCGTGCTGTGGATTTCTCGAGCAGCGCGGATTATGGCTCTGAAGTTAATTCACATGTGGCTAAGTTACCGTTGCTGTGGGAACGTTAATGCTGAAATTCTTGACTAGCGGGTGTAAAATTAGAGCTCCTGCCACCCGTCCCCGCTCGCTGCACCCGTGCTGCAGAGGAGCTCGTGTGCTGGGATTCGCTTGTGAGGGCGGCAGCGTGCAGAGCGAATGAAGCCTCCAGCATTTCCGTGCCCCGGCTGCACAGGCAGGGTTGTGCAGGGCAATGCTGTGAAGTCTCCAGCATTTCCATGCCCTTCATCCTGCATGGGAGCTGTTGTTTCTACTCAGGAAGTAAATCTCAGATGTTGAATTATCTAATTCAGGGCCCGGCTGCAGTGAAGGAATGTAAATTCCCCAGGAAGTGTTAGGAAAGGAGTAAGGAGCATCAGGAGGCCCTGACCTCGGTGCTCAGGGTGTCCACATCTCAGGGACACCGGGACTGGTCCCGGGCAGGATGAAGCAGGACTGGGAGGCATTCAGAGCAGAAGGCACGAGCAGTAGAGATGTGGAAGCTGAGCTCCTCTAGGTTTACACCACTAGAGGTAAGACCCCGGGCTAGGTAGGCCAATGGTCCGTCCATGGGCATTCCCAAGGAGAGGAGCTGAGTGTTGTAGGGTTGGTGTGGGACCACAACACAGCTTTCCTTCTGGTGGGTGACTTGGCACAAGCCATGCGCACCTCTCAGCCAGCCAAAGAGTTTTAGGGACTGGGGTCTGGGGTGGCAGCAGGGCTGGGCGTGCAGCTGAGTGATGGTTTGGAGGCTCTGATGTTCCTTGTACCTGCTGGGTGCCCCAGGACAAGGTGCTGAGACGTGGCTCCAGAAGTGCTGGAAGGAGCCCACTCCACGGGAGGTTTCCTCCAAGTTGTTCCACAGCACCGGGACGCCAGAGCTGGTGGCAGGGCTGCCTGCACGAGCTCAGTGGTGAGGCACAAAACCTCTGCGACATACAGAACGCAGCACCCTGTGCTAGGGAGGAGAGATATGCAGGGGCAGGGGGGTGGTCCTGGTGCTGCCAAGAAGCTGGAACGATTTGGGCTTACCCAGAGCCCCCGTGGGGACAAGGCTGCCCTGCGGGGCAGGTCCCCTGTGCTGGCTGGAGTGACATCCCGCTGGCTGTGCCTGCCGTCAGGCTCATTGCTGCGGAGCTGATACGTGAACACGAAGGCGTGATCTGCTCGCTCCAACAAACACTTCCCATTTCGTGGCAGTTTAAGGTCTGCTCCGAACCTCAGATGGAATAAGCTGATTACTGGAAGCAGCTCTGACGGCGCAGCTCTCACGCGCCTCGTTTTTCGCATGCAGGCAGGTTAGCCGGTGCTCTGGCAAGGAGGCTGCAGGGGTTTGCGTGCTGCTCCGCTTGTGTGCTCAAACAAGGTCACCCCGTCGCCAGGGCTGAGCATCCCCGTCGCTGACAGGGGTAACGCGTCCCTGTGACCAGGATGCCTCGCCCGAGCAGCAGCCAGCGCTGCTCGCGACACCGTGAGCAGGCTCAGTGATGCCGTTCTCCTTTAAGCACAGATACCAGAGGCCAAAAAAGCAAAATACACAGCTGCTTGTCTTGTGTGGCAGTGGCCTGGGAGCAGAGGGAGCCAGGGACCTGCAATGCTGACCTGGGAGTTTCCTGTGGCCAGCTCGCTAGAAGGTCTTCTGCTCACACGTGGCCACAAAGCATCCTTAAGTGCTCCATTGTCCCCACCCTGGGGTCCCTCATGCATCAGCCAACCCTTCTGTGGAGCTGGTGGGTCCAGGATGCTCTGTCCGTGTGCCCCTTTGGCTGATGTTCGCATTCTTCCTTTCCTTTTAGTTTTCCACCTGTCCAGGAAGGTGACGTCCATCGTCCCAGAGAGCTGCCTCCTCATCCTGCTGGGGCTGGGCCTGGGGGGCATCGTGTTGGCCGTGGCCAAGAAAGCCAAGTACCAGCTGGAGCCCAACATGTTCTTCCTCTTCCTCCTGCCCCCCATCGTCCTCGACTCGGGCTACTTCATGCCCAGCCGGCTGTTCTTCGACAACATTGGCGCCATCCTCACCTACGCGGTGGTGGGCACGCTCTGGAACTCCTTCACCACCGGCACCGCGCTCTGGGGGCTGCACCAGGCCGGGCTCATGGGTGGGTGCTGAGGGCTGCCCGCCGTGGGCCACATCCCCAAAAGTTGGGTGGGAGGATGAAAGGCACCCCTGAATTTACAGCTCATTCCCTGGCCCTGGCGTGGATCCCAGAGATCCCAGCACTTGGGAGTGATGTTCTGGCAGGACCAGCGAGCGTGGAGGACAAACGGGACCTGCTCAGCGCTGGGCTGACTCATGTCTTTGCTATTTTTGTCGCCGACCTTGGCTAGCTTTGCTGGCTCACTGCCGTGTTCCCTGTCCTCGAGTGGAGCTGCTGGCCCTGGCTGGCCCGGGCCATCCTCTGAGCCCTTCTGAGCCCAGAGGGACCACCAAAGGGTTCCGCTAGGCCCCGTGCCCCTCATGAGCCAAGCCCCACAGCCCCTCGGGGAGGCCTCAGAGCTCAGGGAGGCAGAAAAGGCACTGGGAGCGGACGAAGGACAGGCCTGTCCCTTACCTCGCCCACTGAGAGGGGCTCTGGGGAGGGTGCTCTGCCTCATCAAGATCCATCTGTCCCAGCAGATCCAGGCGTCGAAGCCGGGCTGATGGATTTCCTGCTCTTCGGCAGTCTCATCTCAGCTGTGGACCCGGTGGCAGTGCTGGCCGTTTTTGAAGAGGTCCATGTGAACGAGACCCTCTTCATCATCGTGTTCGGCGAATCCCTCCTGAACGATGCTGTCACCGTGGTGAGTTGGAGCCAGGGGGACCCCAACGTCCTGAAGACGATGAGGGTGGCGAGGCACCGGCACAGGCTGCCTGGTGAAGCTGTGGGTGCCCCATCCCTGGAGGGGTTCAGTGTCAGGTTGGACATGGCCTTGTGCAACCTGGTGTAGTGAAAGATGTCCCTGCCCACTGGAATCCCCCAGGCTGGGCAGAGGATGCGGGTGACATTCCCAGGCTGGGGGCAGCCCCACATTGCCAGGTCCCTCCGCTCCTGGCCGTGGGGACATGTGTGCCTGCCGAGATGAGCTGTGTCCCCAGCATGACTGGGGTGTCACCTCCTGCAGGGCCCACCCGTGCTGCCCCTCTCATGGTAGGGTGGTGCCCTGCCATCCCCAAAGGACGTTGCGTTCCCTGCAGGTGCTGTACAAGGTCTTCAACTCTTTCGTGGAACTGGGCCCGGCGCACATCCATGCCATGGACTACGTGAAGGGGGTAGGTGAGTATGAGCCCCGCCAGCCCCTCCACCTCTTCCCCTGGCATGGAGGCATGGGGACGAGCACGGGCGCTGTCATAACATGGGCCGGCGCTGAGCCCGTCCCAGACATCATCCGGAGCGGGCCGTCCTCACGGGATGCTCTGGTGGGGACGCAGGTGGGAGCGTGGGGCCTGGCGAAGCCGTGGGGCACGGGCTGGCTCCTTGCAGCCTGTCCCAGGGGTGCGATCCAGCCTCTTCTCCCCAGCCTCCTTCTTCCTGGTGAGCCTGGGGGGCACGGCCGTGGGGCTGCTCTTCGCCTTCCTCCTGGCCCTGATCACGCGGTTCACCAAGCGCGTGCGCATCATTGAGCCGCTCTTCGTTTTCCTCCTGGCCTACGTCGCGTACCTGGCTGCTGAGATGGTGTCGCTCTCCGCCATCCTGGCGTGAGTACCAGGGGGCTGGGACAACAAGGCTGAGGTGCTGAGCAGGGAGCAGACCCACTCCTCATTCCACCGTGGGGTCGTGACAGCTCCTTCTGCCCCTCTGCAGAGTCACGTTCTGTGGGATCTGCTGTAAGAAGTACGTGGAAGCCAACATCTCCCAGAAGTCCCGCACCACGGTCAAGTACACCATGAAGACGCTGGCCAGCAGCTCAGAGACCATCATCTTCATGTTTCTGGGCATGTCGGCTGTGGACACCTCCAAGTGGGCGTGGGACACGGCGCTGGTGCTGGGCACCCTGTTATTTATCCTGCTCTTCAGAGCTGTGGGTCAGTCAGTCCTGCTGGGCCAGCCCTTTTCATCCCAAAGAGTGGTAGCCCTCAGGAATGGCTCCTGGCCTGGGCTTTGCCCCATCTCCAGGAGCAGGCAGGGTTTTGCCCATGTCCCAAGCTCTTGTCCTCTTTCTTCCCCAGGTGTTGTCCTCCAGACCTACGTGCTCAACCGCTTCCGCCTCATCCCCCTGGACAGGATCGACCAGGTGGTCATGTCATACGGCGGCCTCCGTGGAGCCGTCGCCTTCGCCCTGGTCATCCTGCTGGACAGGGACAAGGTGAAAGCCAAGGACTACTTTGTGGCAACGACCATCGTGGTGGTGTTCTTCACGGTCATCGTGCAGGTGAGGATGGGCACCCTGCCCATGGGGAGCCGCACTGTGGATGGATGGATGTGAGCCCGGGGCTGGGGGTCTGGAGGGGCACGTTGTGGGACGCAGCCTCCAGGTGTCAGGTCCCCAGGGTGGCCGTTATCCAGGTGCAGAGCACAGCAGGTCGGGTTGGTTGTGGTGCAGGCGGCTGTCACAGCCACTGTACCCGGTCACTTCATGCTGCTTCTGCTCCCGTGCCCCAGCCGTGCACCCTCTCGCCCTCCCAGTCTTTCCCTTGCCCTCTCCTGCCATTCCAGGGCCTCACCATCAAGCCTCTGGTGACGTGGCTGAAGGTGAAGCGCAGTGACCACCACAAGCCCACGCTGAACGAGGAGCTGCACGAGCACGTAGGTGCTTCCCACACTGCGTGGCCTCAGCTTGGCCGGGTGTGCTCAGCCCTGGATCCCTCCACACCGCTCTCACCCTCTTCTCCTCCCTCAAGGCCTTTGACCACATCCTGGCGGCGGTGGAGGACATCGTGGGACACCATGGCTACCATTACTGGCGGGACAAGTGAGTGTCTTGCTCCGCTGGCCATCGGGTGGATGGGGTGGACACCCCGGGAGGACAGCAGGACCAGGAAGGTGTCTGTCTGTCCATCTGGAAGGGGACGGTCTGGCAATGGTGCTGCTTTCATGCAGCAGACCGATGCTGCAGGTGTCCCAGGCAGAGGTCGGGCAGATGTGGCTGGGGCAGCCTGGCTGCTGCAGGAGCTGGCATTGCTTGTCCCTGCCGGAGCTGCTGCGGGACCGTGGTGGCCACAATGGCACTGTTCCTCCCCATGGATGGAGGACACTGAGGAGGGAACTGTTAAAGCCTGTTAGTGTTTATCTGCAGCGTCACAACAGGAAAAGGATGCAGAGAGCCTGCTTCCTGGAGGAGAAGCTCCAGCTGGGCAGCTGCACCAGCTCCTGCCCTGCTCCCAACTGGTCTCTGGGTTCCCCTTGGCCCGGGGACAAAGTGGCAGCGTGTCCTGTCCCCTCCTACCCTCTCCTGGCTGTGTGTCCCTGGGCACAGCCAGCTCCTGCGTGCCCAGCCTGCTCTCACCACGCTTTGGACACTCTTGGCCTTGCATGGGCAGAAGTCCCCTGGCCATTGACCCCATCTGTCCCCTGCGGGTGCTCAGCCGCCCGTGTCTCCATCTCGCTCCAGGTGGGAGCAGTTCGACAAGAAGTACCTGAGCCAGCTCCTGATGAGGAAATCTGCCTACAGGCTGCGGGACGAGATCTGGGACGTCTACTACAAGCTGAACATCCGCGATGCCATCAGCTTCGTGGACCAGGTAGCGGCACGCGGCAGGAGCTGGGCAGGGGGCTGTCAGCGTGGCGGTCCCCACGGGCTGCCCGTGGCGGTGGTCACCCCCCCCAGCCCATCTCTGTCCCCCACAGGGTGGCCACGTGCTGTCGGCCGCCAAGCTGGCGCTGCCCTCCATGCCCAGCCGCACGTCCATGTCGGAGTCGTCGGTCACAAACCTGCTGTGAGTACGAGCTCCCCTCCGAGCCCCAGCCCCCGGGCAGCGCTCGCAGGACCCCTGCAGCCTCCCCCTTCGCCAGAGAGGGCTCGATCCATCGGGACGCTCCGTCTGCCCTAGGAGGGAGAGCGGGAGCGGCGCGTGCCTGGACCTGCAGGTGATCGACACGGTGCGCAGCCGGCGGGACAAGGAGGACGCCGCCATGCACCACGTGCTGCGAGGGAGCCTCTACAAGCCCCGCAGGCGGGTGAGCGTTCCCCGGCCACGGCGCCCGCAGCAGGAGCGGGGATGGAGGATGCTGCGTGGGGCCAGCTGCTCATCCTGTGTCTCTTTGCCTCTCCCTCGGCCAGTACAAGGCCAGCTACAGCCGTCACTTCATCTCTCCAGATAAACAAGAGCGCCAAGATAAAGAAATCTTCCGGCAGAACATGAAGAGGCGCCTGGAGACCTTCAAGTCCACCAAGCACAACATCTGCTCCTCCAAGAGCAAAGCCAGGCTGAAGGAAAAGGGCAGGAAGAAGGCAAGCGGTCCCCAGACTGCTGCTCCCCTACTAGCTGTGAGGTTTGGCCTCCCTGAGGCTGCAGACAGAGAGGTCCTGCAGGGGGTGGATGAGGTGCTGCAGGGCTTCGGCATCTCCAGAGCCCACAGGGATAACGGGAAGCCCCCCACCACCACTTCATTTCCATCCTGCGTGGGTGCCCAGATGGCATGGGACCTGCATGGGTGCTGCACGTCCCCGTGTCCCCATCACGCCAGAGCTGCCCCATGTGGTCCCGAGCCCTGGAGGAGCTGAGAGTTTCTTTTCCAAGGATGCTCAGGGCCACATGGGGACAGCGTTGGGGTCTGCACGGGGCAGGTCCCAGCCAGGTCCCTCTCGCTCTGCAGAAGGATGTCTCTCTGACCAGCGACGCACCCAACGGGAGGACGCACAGAAGTGTCCCCTGGCAGGAGGCAGGTAAGGCTGGTGGCAGGCGAGGTCCCCGGGTCCTGCAGGGGGTCCCACTGGGGGGGGGGATGGCAGCAGCGTGCCCCATGCACCCCCCTGTCTGGCTGCAGCTCCTGTGCTGGTGATGGTCAGCTCCGAGGAGGAGGAGAGCGATAGCTCGGAGACGGAGAGAGAGGACGATGAAGGGATCGTGTTCATCGCTCGAGCCACCGATGAGGTCCTGCAGGGAAAGGCCACCCCTGGTAGGCACCAGCACTCCTGCACCCAGCAGGGCAGCTGCTTGGCTAGCTCGTCCTTCCTCCACCTGAGGAGCAAAGCTGACTTGGGCTGTGCAAAACCACAGTCAGTGGAGCATGGATAGGAGAATCGCTCTTTGTGGCCCTGGAGGCAGAGCAGAGCCTCCTTGGTGGCTCTTGCACCTCTGGGCCAGCTGGGAAGGCTCCCATGTGGTGGCAGTCATTGCTTGCAGGGCTCAGGGAGAGGGCAGGAGCCACGCAATATTCCCCTCTGTCCTTCCTTCTGTGTCCCCAGGCAGCCTGGACGTCTGCCCCAGCCCCTGCATCATCCCGCCATCGCCCACCTTGGCAGAGAAGGAGCTGCCGTGGAAAGGAGACCAGGCTGACCTGGCTGTTTACGTCTCCTCGGAGACCACCAAAATCGTGCCAGTGGATATGCAGAAAGCGTGGAACCAAAGCATCTCCTCCCTGGAGAGCATCGCCTCCCCACCGGGCATCGAGACGGGACCGCTGCACAGGCGATTCGCCTGCCCCGTGCTGGAGGAGCAGCCCCAGTCGGCGAGCCAGGCGGTGCCGGAGCAGATCTCCTGCTTCCAGTTCCCCAGCCACGTCTCTAAGAGCGGCAGGTCGCTGAGCGACAGCAGCCCGGACGGCGTGGAGCAGCAGGAGCTGCAGCCTTTGATGGCCTCGGAGGAGCAGGGCAGGGCGCTGCCCCCCGCCGAGCCCCGGCGGCTCATGTTCAGCAGAGCCAGCCACATCTGAGCCGTGTCACGGACGGGGCAGGGGCTGGAGGCAGGCTGCGACCCGCCGACCGCTCTGCCGTCTCGCTTCGTCAAGCTTGTGTGTGTCTCCTCCAACTCCAGGAGCGGCTGGAGAGCCCGGTGCTCCTGGCGCTGCACTCACCTACTGATGGTAGAGAAATGGGCTCGATGCTGCCGTAGCAGGTACCAGCCTCATCCTCCCAGGGAGGCACAGACCCCCAGACCTCGCTCTTCCTCTCTGGTCTTCCTCTCGCATCTTCGCAGTGCTGGGAGGCCAGAGATGTTCCTCCCAGAGGTGGGATCCCAGCCGGACTTGACGCCGTTGCGGCTGTGCCACCTGGGGGTGTGGGGGTCCTGGCTGGGGGGCTGCTCGTGGGTGCGAGCACCTGAGCCTGGCTCTGTGTAGGAGGCTGGTGCTCGACAGCCCACCCACACCCAGCACCGAGCGGCCGATTGCTCAGAGCATGCACGGACCTCAGCTGGGAGACCAGGGACCGAGTCCTTTCCAGGGCAGCTGTGTCTCGCCTGGGTTTTGGGGGCACCGTGGAGGCAAAGCCATGACTTTCTCAGGACTAGGAGCAGCGCTCCTGGGGTTTGGCTCCACCGGGAGCCAGGCTGCGTACGCACAGGAACTATTCTAGCACCCAGCCGGCTGTGCCAGCCTCACACCTCTTGTCTGGATGTGCTCCCCGTAGCTGCCGTGTTCAGCTTTCTGGCTTTGTGGGGAGGCAGCAGCCCTGCACAGCATCCTCGGTGTTCATCCTGCCTGCATCCCAGTCCCCCTGGGGCTGGTCAGCTGGGAGGGCTGGTCACGACACGAGGGAGTGAGCAGCGGGTGTTGCTAGAGAGCTGGGCGAAAGCTGAGTGCATCTTCAAAGGTCTGTCCCCATCACCTGCCTCCCAGCCACCCCGGGTCCCTCCTGAGAGGGAGGTGGGATCGGGCAGCCCGTGCAGTGATCCTTTCCTGCTGTGACCCCACGGTACAAGAATCAGACCCCGAGAACTGCTCGGAGCTCAGCAGGGCAGCCGGGCGCAGGAGACCCCACGGTCCAGGCAGTGTGGGAGGGTTGGGGACGTCCTCTTTGGGCAGAACGGTGCTTTGGGCTGTTAAAAGCCAAAAGCAAGCAAATAACCGTGCGATCATCCACCTGGGGTGCTGAGACAGCAGGTGCCAAGGGGGTGTTTAGATGCACTGGGTGAATGAGCCCAGCGAAGGGCGGGCAAGATGGTGTAGCTCAGGTGCTGCTAGCAAGGCCCAGCGAAGGCCATTCTGCTCAGTACCCGTCCTACCAGCTGGAGCATGAGGTTTTTAAAAGGATTTTATATAGTTTTGCATTTCTTGTATGCCTTATTCCTGTTTTGATTTCTGATATCAGGCCATACTAAATCTCTAGCTGGGTCAGTGTTTTATGTAGCCATGGGCACCACAAACGACTCGAGACTTAATATCTTATTTGCAAGAATATTGTTTTAATGTGAAAATATATGCAGAGTATTTTGTAATGTTCAATAAATCAGAGTTGGAGCAGGTGCCACGGTCCGGACTCACTGCTGTCTGGGATCCTCTGCACATCTCGCCCCCTGCAGCTCCTGGGTGGGTTCTCATCACCACATCCCTGTGCTCTCCGCCCTTCCAGCCCACCTCGCAGATTCAGTATGCCAACCTGACTTCCCTTTTCAGGGTATTCTGGGTCTCAGGAACCTCTCAAGCTTGGATCAGTGCCTCACATGCAGTGCTGAGAACCATTTCCTCCAGCCCAGCCCGAGCTGCTGGGTGGCTGCGTGTGCTGGCTTCCGTCCTCCCTCCCTCTGCTGGCTGCACATCCAAGGCAAAGGCCAGCAGCCCACGAGCTCGGAGCCCTCTCTTTCCACCTTCAACCCCAGGCATGCTGTGACCACTCGGTCGCCTTCCAGGGATGGTGGCTCCTACTGCACCCACGGGGTTTTGCCAGCATTTGTTCTCATGCTCCTGTCTCTGTACTTCCCTCTCCTGCCTGCACAGGGCTGCTCTGCGCCTCCCAGCGCAGCACAGATCCGTCTCTTCCAGCCTAAAAATACCAAAGCTCTTCAGTGGAAAAACACGAGAACCAGGCCAAACCACGAGCACATGTGCCCAAACCTCTGCTTCTCCAGGACAGCGTAAGGCACAACAAATTAGCTGCCTGTCAGACCGTAACCCAGAACACACAACCCTCCGACTGTTATTATAAGCAACCCCATCCTGGAGCTGTCTGACTATTGCAGACCATTTTGCACACAGGCTTCTTGCTCTGCCATTAGGTCTGCACATTTTTTCCACAGTGATTTACTTTCTCCGGGGCTCAGCTCCTCCAGCTTCTCCGTGGTACTTGTGAAGTCAGCAGAGGATGGAAGGCAGCGCTGGAAACGGGGCCCCAGAGGGATGGAAGAGCTGGGCTGTGGGCGATGGGCTGGCGGTGGCCGTCTCCCAAGTCAGCCGAGCAGCAGCTTTGTGCAGTCGTCTCAGAATCACAGCCTTGCCATCTCACAACGTGTGCTGGAGCACCAGGCGAGTTTTACATGTAGATAGAGCAGATACATAGCTTGTTCTGGGGAGCCCCGAATCGCAGCTAGCATCCAGCTGTCTCACAGGCACCAAATCCAGGGGAATAATCATTCCTCGAGCTGCCAACTTCACGTTCTCCATTGCGGCAAGGGTGCTGTTGACTCACACCACCTCGCGTGCTTCTGCTCCGTCTCGGGAGCACTTCTGACTCCTGGTGTGATGTTTTCACGATGGTGGGAAGCAGCTGAACGGGTCTCCAGCTTCTCCCCTCCCACTTTGCCCTCAGCTTTCCAGCAAGCACAAATCATGGCAGAGGCTTTGGCCATGCAGACGTGAGAACAGCAGGATGGCAAAGAGAGAATTCAGGAGAGGTGTTCAGCGTGATCGTACCTGGGCACACACATTTTGGAGAGACATCAGCCCATTCATTGTTCTTTCCTGCTCCTGTCCGTCTGTCCAGGCATCCAGCTCCCAGCCTCCTGGCCAGCAGAGCAGGCCCAGGTGCTGTGATGGGGTGCTCCTGGTCAGTGTTGTGGGACACTGATGGGGATGATGAGGTTTCTTTTGTTCTAAAGCTCACAAAATCGGTTTCTGCCAGGTGCTGGGACATACAATTTGTAGCACAGGATCCCCGGCTGCTGCCTCTGCCCTGCAGGATTGCTTGGTCCTACATCCTGCTGATACCCCTACAGCTGAATGCTCTTGCAGCTGCAAGGAGCTGACTTCCCCTTTGCCTGTTTGGGACAAATTATCTGCTTGTCCTATCCCATGTCTGCCTTCTGGCCAGAGGGGTGCATGGCCACCTCCTAACACCATCTGCTCTTCAGGCCAAGCAGCAGGTCCACCACGACCCTGCGGATCCTCACTGCCTGGAGGCCAGAATAGGAGGGGAAAAGGGTGTGAAGGAGAGGCCGCCCCTCCATGAGGAGCTCATCCCAATCCTTTTGAGCTTCCCATGTCCATCCAAGGACCTACACCAGACAGCCTTCAGTGTCAGATCTCTCACCACATAGACCCTCCAAGCTCCTGGTGCACAAACCTGGGAATGACCTGCTGGGGGACAGCGCCGAGGCAACTCACCATCACTCTGGTGGCCACCAGCACGACCTGCGATGAGGCCCGGGGCATCCTGCTGCTCCAGTGCCACCACTGCATCCCCTTTCCCCTGCACCGTCCCTGCTCTCTGACATTCCTGGAAGCCTGTTGAAGGCAACGATTCTTTGTCACTCCTGAATTACCTCCAGAGGGGTGGATGTGAGTCCCGGCCCCAGTCTGCCCCGTGCAGTCGCTCAGCTGATGGACGTGAGCCATCCGGGGCCGCAAGGCGCGTTGTTGGTGACTGCGCCGGCATCAGTCAGCAGCCAGGGAGGATAATGAGGAACAGATTTGTGCTGGGCAGTGGTTCCCATGCTGCGTTCCAGGGCAGAGCGGCCGGGACGGGAGAGCTGCTGCCTTTGTGCTTCGCGCTGCACCTCTCCGACGCATGTCGGGCCGGCTCCTCGGCTCGCCCGTGTCTCCTTGCTGTCTGCGGGCAGCGAGCTTCCCTCTCCAGCGGCTCTGTCACCCGCTGGGCTGGCCAGGAGGCCGTGCCCACATCCCAGGTCTGCGGGGGAGCGAGCTGCAGTGTGGACAGGCTGAGGACAAGCGAGATCAGTGGGATCTTCAGGCCAGCAGGAGCTGGGTGGGGTGATCCACACCCTTCTTCGTGGTTCAGATTTCTCTGCTTTTGTCTGGAGGAGCAGACAGGACTGGGGGACTCCCTGCCTGGGAGGACTGCGTGGCCAAGTTGCTGCTCCTGGGGACTCCTGAAAAACAGCCAGGATGGATGCCGACACGTGGGGGCTTTGATTTCACAAGAACTCCGGATCCTACAGCTGTGATCTTCCCTATAGAGCTACTCCTCGCAGCTGCAGAGAAGGCGAAGATCCCTGAATAAGCTACAAAGGCTCCTCTTACCTCACTTTCTCCTGGCATCCAGTGCCACACAGCCAGGCTGCCCTGAAGGTAAATAAATGAAAGCTGCATTGGGTTAGCTGGAGAGGGAGGGAGCTGAGGATGCTCTGGGGAGGTGGCAGCAGCCCACAGGTAGTCCTGAGCCTGTGGGCAGGGCCTGGGAGATGGGCCATGAAGAAGGGCTTGGGAAGACCTGGGTGCCCTTCCCCTTGCAGTGGGATCCTGTTAGAAACGCGGTTCTGCAGACAGGTCTGCTGTGTTTGTGCTGTAACTGCCCGTGCATGAGCTTCATGCCCCTGGAGCCCTCACTGTTGAAGGCAAAGAGCCCATTAGAGCTTGGCTTTGGCTCCCTGGCTAGCTCGGAGGGGGGCTGGCTTCTGGGCTGTGCATGCCTGGCTGTGAGTGGGTCTCTGGCAGTTCTGCTGCTCTGAGACTCTCGCAGGCAGCCTGGTGAACACAGGGCTCAGAGCTGCCCACGCGGTGCCCTGGAAAACCTCCGCGAGGCATGCTCTGGTGAACAGCACTGTGCAGAGGTCACCCCCTCCGCATTTCTCCTGGACACTTGTGGCCCTGCCTCCCTTTTTAGACACCCTCAGCTCGCAGGGTGAGGATATTCCTTCTCACCTACCGCATACATGCACGCATAAGCAGATATTTTCGGTGGCTATCTCCTGCTTACGGAGAAAGCCAGCAAAAGCTTTGGAAAGATACCCCCAGAAAGGTGGGGAAAAAAAGAAGAAAGCAAATATCCAGGCTCAGAACGCGCTATGTTTTCACATGCTGTGATGTGGGGGCTGGCTCCCGGGAGCTGACCACTCAAGGAACACGAGCTTTTGTTTTCCTGGACTGAGAGGACCGGCTGAGTAAGCAGATTAGCCGGCCTGCTGCAGGAGGGCTGCATTGTCTGAGGAAGGCACGTTGGCTAAATAACAGAATTAGCTGGTGACCTCTGAAAGGCTCTCTCTGATCTTTGTTTTCTTCTGCTAAGGAACAGACAGAATTGTTATAAATGTTTGATTTTTTTTTTCTCCTTAGCAAAAATAGCTTTTGAAGCAAACAGGAAATTACAGCGTGCAATAAAGAGCAAAGAAAGTCGACCAGCTACCTCACTGAGCTTGGATTTGTCTACAAATCCAGCTCCACTTTATCAAAAGCAACTAAACCGCCCCAAACCCTCACGTGGCAGAAACCCCCTAGGTGCTACTCCCACTGCTGTACCCAGCCAGAAACGGGGGGCCCGTGGGGTGCCAAATCCCAGCCAGGAGACAGGTGGAGGGCAGAGCGCCCAGGTCGACCTGCCCCACCGACCTGCCCGTTTATTCGCACCAGAGCCTTGCAGGAGAAGGAAGCAGAGACCTCACGCGTGAGGTGCCGGCAGGAGGGACAGGCACCTTCCTCTGCCACGCACACGGCCAGCGGCTAATAGACTAGTTACCATTCACCATTTAATTATAGATGGGCTCCTAGCTGCGCTGCTTTCCAAGAGACTGCCCCGCACAGAGCCCTAGGCCCTAGGTCAGCTTGGCTGCCTCCCTCTGGGCCGCTTAATTGGGATGATAATTAACACCCACCAGCCTAATCAGCCTGCCCCTGTGCGCAGCCCCGTGGGCGAGCCGCCGAAGCACCGCACCAGCAGGGAGGCGGGGGCAGCCTCAATGCAGCCCGGGTGCAGCGCGGGGGGGAGGAAGGAGAGGGGCCGGCGCTCCCCGGGGTGCTCCAGGCCGGGGGCCGAAGGGAAGGGGCCCGGGGCCCGGCGTGGCCGGCAGGTGTCGCCCCGCACCGCGGCCTGGCCCCGGCCGCCGCCCGCCCCGAGAGCCCGGGGCTCCGGCCCGCCCGCGCCGGGGGCAGCCGGGGACAAGATGGCGGCCCCGCTCCTTGCAGTCCCCCTGAGCGGGGCGCGCCTCTGCAGAGAGCAGTTTTAGGGGGGGAATAAACGTGTATCCACATGGAATCCTGTGTGGAGTGTGAGGGGAGGATTGGGGCATCCTGGCCCAGGCCCCTGTGGCTTTACAGGCTCTCAGGGGTTGTGGAAGGCATGTGGGGCACCTGTCCTCTGAAGTGCTTCGAGGTGTCCTGGTGCTCGCTCTGCCCAGTCGGTGCTGGTGCCTCCCGGTCCCCTCCCGTGCCTGCTCCGTTGGTGGCCGTACCCTGCCTTGGTGTGGGAGCAGAGTTCTTGAGGAGGGGAAAGGCAGCACTGATGGAAGAAGGGTGAATGAGAGGAAAGGGGGAGAAACCGATGGCAAGGGGGGGAGGGAGACACACAAGTCCTCTCCCTTCACTTGTCTCAAGGCTTATTTACTAATTTAGTAGCGCTCTCTAGGATTATTTACTAATTCAGTAGTGTTCTCCAGCCCTGGTGCCTGCTCATTCCCAGTGCAGGGTCCTCTCCCTCAGACACACCTGGGGAATGAAGGGCCTCTGGTGTAGGACCCGCCACACGATATCCTCCAGGAACCCACCGTGCCCCATGTCCCACCTGCTCTGGGTCCCTGCCTTGCTGCATTTTTTCCCTTTGCCGACATTCCCCAAGCTTTGCTCCTCTACTTGCCAGCTACGTGCATCCCAGAGCAGCCCTATCCCTGTCACACAGGTGGTGCCCACAGAGCACAAGGTGCTCCCCATCACCTTCTTGGCTCTGGAGCTTCAGCCATCAGGGGTGGCTCCTGACTCCCCTGGGGAGAAGACCCTGACCCCAAACCACTGTTTGCCTGCTGCTAAGCGGCTTCAAATTCAGCCTGAAGCCTCATAAAGCTGCTCAGTTGAGACAGAGATGGAGGAACTGGATTCTTCCCCTTCACTACCAGCTGTCAAGGCTGGAGGAAGGCCACCTCTCATCAGGCTGCCATTCTTCCACTAGAAATACCAGTGGGATTCAAAGCACCTGGAGGACCAAGAGTGGGACTCACCCAAGTTCAGTGGGCAGCACTCAGCCCAGCTGCATGCAGGTAAAATAAGAGCTGGTCCCAGGGAACGCCCATGCGGCTCCGTAAGGCGCTGATTACATGCCCACAGCTGGAGCTGCACCTCGGGGCTGTTGCTCTGCCCTAAGTGAGTGCAGATCTAACCCAGCTGCTTCTCTGCCTGCCTGCTCTGGCGGAGCAGACTGTGGGCAGGTGAGAGCTTTCCTTCTCTCCAGAGAGGATCTGCCATGGGAGAATGGTTTGTGGGATCTGCTGGGATCTGCTGGGCGCAGGCTGCTCTGCAAGCACTGGCTGTAAGTGTGGGGTTTGTGAGGGGCCGGGGGGCTGGCTGGGGGTTCGGCAGGGTATTCACCAGGGTATTCACCCCATTGAGGCGGTAATCCTGGGGCCAGAGCTCCAGGAGCAGGTTGATGGAGGTGCTGTGGTCCTGTGCCACTGGAGTACTGGGTAGGACCTGGGTGCTGGCCCCGCTGAGTGCCCAAGCTATGGTGGGCAGTGATTGATGGTGGGTCCCTCCCTGCTGGAGCCTGGTGGTCAGAAGCCCTCCCTCCTAGCATGGTTGCATTTGGGTCACTTTGGGGATGAGAAGGGACAGGTGCCGTGCCTAGAAACATGTCCTGTGTTTGCCTGTGTTTCTGTTGTTGCTCAGCACCTCTGTGGGGACTGTATCTGCTAGGTGGGTATCTGGGTGCTGGGTGCTCACGTGAGCTGGGCACAGAGCAGTGACATGAGCTGGCCAGTCTCCTGATGGCACGGAGTCATGCTGGGGGGTCCATCCTTCCAACACTCACCCTGTAAGGCAGACCTGGAAAGAGGAGCAGGCCCTGGCACCCGTGACTGAGGATGGGATTTGAAGAAGCTGTGAGACCCCGTGCCCCATGTCTGTGGTGCAGGGGCTGGAGGTGGCGGCCGGGCTGGAGCAGGAAGGGTGGAGGTGCCCGTGGGCACGTCTGGCTTGGAGGTGAGCATGCTGTCTCAGAGTACAGTAAACATGTGCTGTTGGGATTAAACAGCATGCAGCACCACTGCCAGCAGGGCTGGTTAGTGTGGGGAGGTAAACAGATGACTGTTTCATGCCATTAAATACGTGGCATCTGGAGAGAGATGGATCAGTTTTAGGCTGCTCTTCAGAGACAGCCAATCTGCCCTTATCTAACCAGAGATGGTGGTGAGTTTTGAAGCAGGCATCCTGAAACCACAGCTGGACTTCTAAGCATTTTGTCCTCAGGAAAGGGGGGCAGCGCCCCAGCTCCACAGAGACAAACAAGCAGTTCTTCCAGGATTTCAGCTCTCCTAGCTGGGTCTGGGTGCACAGAGGTTTTGTGTCCTGCTCCAGGCTGCCAGGGGGGCTGGGGTCTTCTCAGGCCGGCTGCTCCTAAGCTCTGCTCCTACCCGCATTGGGTGCGTTCATGACTTCCATGCTAGGAAAAGTCTCTGGAGGATGCCTCATCCTCACCGACTCCAGCAGGCTCCAGGGTCAGTGTCCTGCCCCAGCCAGGGGGATTTGTCATACTCTTGGGCTGCAGAATCAGCAAGAGGAGAAACCTGCTGTGTTAGGAGATAGCTGGTTGCGGGGTTCTCTGGGGTCTCAGAGCCACTGGGACAGGCTTGGAGCCGTAGAGGAGTTAACCCCAGAGCAGCATGCAGCATGGCCACTTTGCAAGGCTTACACCTTCAAACCTGGCTGAAGCAATCCTGCTCTGCGTGAGCATCCTACAGCAGGAGCAGCTTCTGCCTCTGGCATGTCCATAGTGGTATGTCCATAGCAGGACAACCTGAAACAAACATTTTGGCCGCACAATAAGTGAGGGTGGTCAAACCCTGGCACAAGCTTCCTGTTGAGGTGGTTGCTGCCCTGTGCTCGTCAGTGTTCAAGAGATGTTTGGACAATGCCCTCAGTAATGTTTTCCCTTCGGTTAGCCCTGAAGCGGTCAGGATGATGGACTCGACTTGCAGGTCCCTTCCAGCTGAACTGTTCCACCCTCTGGGCTCTGGCAGTGACTGATCCTCGCGCTGGGCTGAATGCAGACCCCGGGCACTTGGGGATGCCTGGGGCGGGCATTAGATCAGCTCCACATCTCTTCTCATCTGGGGAAGGTGCTGTGTGTCATCAAGGTGTGCCTTCACGCTCTTGCAGAGAGGCTCTGAGGATGGCATTCCCTGCTTGGGTCACTTCCCCGTGGGACTGCATGCTGCAGTTGTGCTTGTGGGGTTGCATGTGTGCTACAGAAAGCTAGATATGTCACTTCTAAAAATATATATTTTCTCCCCTGTGGCACATGTGGCTGAGAACCTTAAGTGGGACCTTCCTGATTTCTGTACCTATAAAACGTCTCCTGTAAAGCTTCCCGGTGGCTGCCTGCACACCAGGTTTGCACTGAGCAACATCTTGAAGTGTAAGCTGGAGACCTGGTAATTGGGTGGCTCCTGCGTCTTCAGACTGTGAGCGTGACCAGCTGTTGTTATGTAGTCTCTCATCCAGACCTTCTGGGAAATCACACCACGATTATATTTCTGGCTTAAGACATTTTTTTTTTCCTGATCAGGCTGGGCCTCACAAAGGGGTTGCCACTTAGAGGTAATTACTTGCTTTCAAAGCCGAATGTCTCTTGAGGATTGCAAATAGAGGATTATCAAATTAATTAGTTAAACCAAGAGGCGCTTTTGTGAAGCCAAGGCCTGCCTTGCTTGTGAACTGAAATAAAGGTTTAAATGTTATTAAACCACGTAACACCCGCTCCTGGGTTCCTAATGGGGACAGGAGTAGCGCTCTCCTGAGATGGTGGTGGCGGTGCAGCGGGCGGCTCGCAGCACCGGCTGTTTGCCTTTGGTTAAACCTGTTCCAAGCAGGTATCCATCGCTGGTCTTAAGGCACCTGCTTGTGCCAGGTGGGCTCTGATGCTGCTTCTCGGTGGCTTCCCATATGGGTAGCTCGGTGGGATCGTAACGTAACAAAGCTGTACTTGGAGGGCACAGCTTAACCCGTGGGACATCTGCATAGCTGGGAGAGAGCCCCGGTCCAGCGATGAGCAGATGCTTGGGAGTGGATTTGGAGTCATCCGTGACTTCTGCGCTGCCGCCACCTGCTCCCGGGCTCTCCTTGCCCCTGGAAGCCCCCCCACGGACATGGGAGGTTCCCTGTGCTGTGTGAGGACGACACCGCTGATCAGGTTAAGCTAACGTGGAGTGCGTGGGGGGTTTTGCTGCGCGCTGCTGTAGGGAAATGGTCTAGCTAGTGTGCCTATTGCACAACTTCCCCTAGGTCAGAAGATGGCCTTACCCGGCATCCGAAACATCTCCCTCCTGTGTCTCTTCCAGCACAGCTGAGTCCTCTTGGTAAACGCACTGAGCTTTCCCTGCTTTGCACAACTGAAGAGAAGCAGAGCTTGGCTAGCAGGGACTCAGAGCCAGAGGCCCCTGCCTGCGCTCTCCCAGCTCACGCGGGGCTCTTGACCGCGATGCTGCTTCAGCAGGCACTTGAGAAGCTCTGCAGCTCCAGGACCCAGGCCCAGCAAAGGGCAAGCAGGGAGCACAACTCGTCTGCTGCCACACGAGCTAGCAAAATGTTCCCCCAGGGGTAAAATTGCCTGTCGGTTCACGCAAAGGACCTGGGTCTGCTTGGCCAGCAAAGCCAAAGCTCTGGGCACACGCCCCGGTGCCAGGAGCTCTCCTTGTTTGCTGCTTTCATCTGCCGTGCCCCCTGCCTTGCCCCTTCCCGGCTGACAGCAGCCTTTTGCACTGGCTTCAGCAATTAAAACTCAACCCGAGGAAACCGCAGGGCTCGCGCAAGAGTGAGGAGCTGCTCCTGCGAGGAGACAGTGCGAGACTGTGTCGGGAACAAGCGCGGCATTGTTGTCAGCCGCAGCCGAGAGGGGCTGTTTAACACCCACTGGAGTGCTGGCTGCAGCTGTCTGCCATGTGCTGGTGTAGGAAACAGATCTACAATGCAGCAGACGAGGGAAAGGCCACTTTGCAGTTTAAAAAAAAAAAAAAAATCTATATTAGGATCCAGCCATGAGTAAACAGCGCCGCGATGTTCCCCGTAGCGCTGTGCCATGGCACAGGAAATCACGTCACCGCCTCCGGCTGCGATGGGGCGAGGTGAGCTCAGCTCTTCGGTCTGGGAGCCCTGGATGGGGGAAGATGCTCCCGAGCTCTGAGCATGGTGTGGGAGAGGGAGGAGGTGCAAGGCTGGGTCTGAGATTTACCCCTATTAGCCAGCCCCTTCCCTCTCTGTGCACGGGAACACCTACAGCCATCGAGTTGCCTGTGCTGCCCTGTGTGCTGTTGGCTCGGGAGCTTGTGGAGAGCTTTTGGTTGCCACGTCTGTGACTGCACTTCAAAAACCGCGTGCTAGTGATTGCCCAGGATGAGCAGCACCTGGGGAGCAAGTGGTTGGTCGGGGAGCACCTGGCTCTGTCCCTGGTCACGGAGCTGAAAAAGGTGATGGAAACCAGACTGGGGCTGTGTGTGCACACTTACATGGTGCCCTCCTCATCTGTGTTTTTGGGGATGCTGCAAACTCCTGCACTCCTCTGAAGGTACCATCCTTCCTTTTCTGGCTCTCAGAGAGCTGGAATTGGGTGGCTTGGTAATGTCTTCCCCTGCGGCTAACTCGGAGCTAGAGGAGAAGACAACCTTGTGCTCCTAGCCCCGTGCAAGCTCCTAGAGGGGTGAGGAGAGCTGAAAGCTGCCAGAGGTCTGGGAGCAGGACACCCAGTTCGGCAGTGGTGTGTGAGCAGGTTCTCTGCTCCCTGCCCACCTGGGACCGCCCTGGTC
The DNA here is from genome assembly GCF_011077185.1 of Oxyura jamaicensis. Classification (NCBI taxonomy): domain Eukaryota; kingdom Metazoa; phylum Chordata; class Aves; order Anseriformes; family Anatidae; genus Oxyura; species Oxyura jamaicensis. The sequence continues at coordinate 1,005,404 of NC_048903.1, read as the reverse complement.
ATGCTCCAAGGGAAGCACGTGTCTGTTTCTGAAGGTCGGGTCGCTCCTGGCCTCCCGAAGGGAATCCTGCACGTCATGCTGCAGGTGAAGGACCAGCAAGGACATCTCCATCTGGTCGTGAGAGGTGTGATGGAGCTCTTCTGCCTCCTTTGACTTTGCGGCAGGGGCTGCGACTCCAGCAGAGACAGCTCAGCACCTCTGCTAGCAGGAGGTTTGTCAGCCAGCTGCGTGCCACGCGCGCACCGGGGGGACGTCGCTGTCTGTGCTGCCCTTCTCAGAACAGGGACAGCCCGTAGGGAGGCTGCCAGCACCTGCAGGGGGGTGTTGCAAAGGCGTAGCCACATCTTTGGGCTGCGAGATGCGTTTGGGGGAATATATGAAGGGCAAAACTGCTTCACAAACATAGCCTTGTGCAGACAAATCTGTGCTCGCAGGCTCTGCTAGGGAAGCATGCCAGGTTCCTTGCCCTTGTGCTGTGAATTTGACAGGGAAGACTCTTCTGCACACACAGAGATCATGAATTCCTTTTTGGATGTTGGGGATGACCACTGGGTAGCTGCAGTACCCTCTGCACCTGCAGGGATGCTCTGATCTCACCTGACGTGGGCTGGAGGCCGTCATGGCTGTGCTGGGGATCTGCTGCAGGGAGAAGGCTGTCACAGGCCGTGGGGAAGGCTCCGCAAGCGAGGAGCGTGTAAAAGCTAAGTGCAAACAGTGATGCAGCTGCTGTGCTCCGATCCGCTGTCCGTGTCGCATCCCGTCTAGGAGGACGTCTCCTTTTGCTGAAGGAAAGCAAGCTGCGCTCCTGCAGGGACGATCGTCCATCCTTGCTGCTCGTAGTGTGGCAGCGCATCACAGGGCTGGTGGCATCGAACTGTCAGCTCAGGACTGCTCGAACCCGTTGTCTGTCTGGAAACGTGCCATGAGGCCATCATGTCCAAGGGGTGTTAGGGCCAACTGTTTGCTGCCCTCCCCGAGAGAGGAGCGGTTGCTCCTGCCCAGCCTATGGAGCCCGTCCCTGCAGGGGACATCTTCCCTCCTGCTGTGTCCTCACATCCTGCCTGAGCCACCCTTCCTCTTGGCAAGGGCTGCTTTGTGTGACTGTCACCGGGAGGGTGCTGGCACCACGGCCTCCTGCTTGGAGGCCGGTCCCTGCCGAGGCCACGCGGTCCCAAGTCATGCAGCCAGGCCCTGGCCCCATCCCCAGGGCTTCTCCCGGGTGTCACCTCCTGCTGCACGCCTGCAGACCCCGGGGTGCCCGGCGGCACCTGCCTCTCCCTCCCTCCCTCTCCACCTCGGTGGTTCTGCCCTTTCCCGTTGTGACTTCTGGAGGCCGTTGCCTGCCTGTGCGGTGACCTTCCCCGCTCCCGGGCAGTATTTTGGCCCCTGGCCATCTTAAACAATTAATGGAGGGGTGGAGAAACTTGCCATGTTAAATTACTTCCTCCTTTGGGAGGGGGCGAGGTCTCCACATCTCGCCTGATACCAATGCAGTTTGTTGCCGCTGCCTGAAGCGGTCACTGCCTCTCTTGTTTTCCTTCCAGAAGTTACAAAAACAGTACTTCTCGGTGCTCTTTGCTGTTTCTCAGCGTTTTTGCCTAACCCGTAGCGCTTCCCTTCGATCTGGCAGAGCGGAAAAACCTCCGTGAACTTAGAGAAAAGCAAAGCCAAGAGGAGGGAGGGGGGCATTTTTGCTGGAAGAAACCTCCCCACGACGCTGGAGATCTTCTTGGGATGTCTGCGGTGGGCTTGTTCTCCTCCAGCAGCTTCTCAGACCTGCCGGGGCGAAAGCATCTCCCTGCCACGGAGCATCCTCGCTGAGCAGCGCGGTGAAGGACGCGGGGAGCGGCGATGCCGTAAGGAGCAGCCCGCGAGCGTCCGCTGGCTCTGCCCGTGTCCCTGAGGTCCCCGTGGGGCTGGGGAACGCGGCACCCTGCGGTATGTCCCTCCACCGCCGAGCGCTGGGGTTGGCTGTCAGAGAAACCTTCGAGGTCCCCTGCTCGGTAGTGTCATGAGTTAGATTAGTTGGAGCTGTGCTGGGGGCGGCGAGGGCTTGGATTACAGTCCGGGACTCAAAGTGCTTCGGTAGTTCACGTCGGGAGGCGAGAGGAGACGCCCCGTCGCACACATGGAGGAAAACGAGAAAAAACGCCGCTTTTGGAAGTGAGGGGGGATAAAGGAGGCCGGGAAGATGGTAAGGAAATCGCCGCGGAGGGCTCTCGAGCGGGGCGGTGTGGGATGGAGCTGGACGGGGCAGCCGGCGCCGGGAGGTGGGAAACAGCTGCTCTCGCGCTTCCCGTTACTCGGGTGGCACGCCGCACCCCTGGGTGCTGGCCCTGAGGATGGCTGCAGGGCCCCAGGGCTCCTGTTGGGTGCTTCTCAGGGCTGCAGCCCTGCAGCAAGGCACTGGGATGTCGCAGAGCAGGAGGCACAGACTGGGTGCTGGGCTCTCCTCCTGCCCCGGCCCCTGCCAGCCCTGCCTGGGGGCTGGGAATGGGCGTCCTGCATGGGCGCTGCCCCCACACAGGGCCTGGGGAAGGGCAGAGCTGCCTTTCTTCTGCCCAAGGTTGGTGCTGGGGGGCTGGAGAAAGCCCTGAGAGCAGCAGAGGACCCCATCTCCCCGGGGGGAGCTGCAGGGCAGGCCTGAGCCTGGCTGTGCCGCACACACAGAGGTGCCCAGGTGAGATCCTGCTCCGGGCCAGGCTGGCTCCTGATGCTTTGTTCCTGGGGCTGGCTGAGACCTGGGGCCCAGCAGCCCCAAATCTCCTGGATGTGTCCCGCTGTGCGTGGGGTGGGCGCCCCACACTCTGCCTCCCTGCGAGAGACGCACAGGAACAAAGTCCGTGATGGGGGCGAGCAGCTCCCATCGCCGCTTGGCAGCACTTTCCTCTCTCTTAAATGTCCGGCCTGTGGGCCTGGAGAAGCTCGGCTTTCTTTGAGATGAGGTGCCCAACTCCTGGCTCATGCAGCCTGAGCTCAGCTCGAGGGCCTGCCTCTTCCCTTGGCCACCCTGCCTCTCCTCTGCACCCTCATGTGCCTGCGTGGGAGCCGTGGGTTGCTGTCCTCTCCTGGGCTGCCGCAGGCATCTCACCTTGACTGCTCACCCCAGTCAGGAGCGCTCTTCCTCTCAGCTGTGCTTCTGCAAGCTGGGGGTGCCTCTGATCCTTGCGATCATCCCCCGTCCTGCCCCTTGTTCCAGCGTGGGCTGCCTGAAGCAGGGGCCTTTGTGCGGAGCGGTGCCGCGGCCAGGCCGGGTGCCGAGGTGGGCCTGCAGGGACCAGGTGTGGCGGCTGCGAGGGGATCGGGGAGGGCTCTGAGGGGACCCTGTGGCCCTCAGGTGCTGCCTTCAGGCCTGGCAGCTGCAAGGAGCAGGCACGAGAGGCCAGGCTGCCTGTGGGGAGAGAACAGACCCGGCTGCGGGTGTTGGCCTCGCCACAGACACCAGGTCCGTGGCAGGCGGCCGTTCTCAAGGCCCCAGCGGACCAGAGGCGAGGTCTGTGAGTGGCTGAGATGCGGCTGCAGCTCCGAGCTGTTTGTCTTGCATTTCCCAGTGCATCAACCAAACCCTGCAGGCCAAAGATTTGGATCGGAACGAACGTGGCTCGGTCTGTTGGCCTGCGCGAGGTTTCCCCGTGGCTGTGGGGGTCTCAGAGGCTTGGCCCCTGCTGGAGGGCTGGCACGGTGCAGCTGCAGGCTGCCCAGCTCTCTGTGAGGCAGGTGATTCCTCGCTGCCGTGCTTCACTGCTAGGATGTTCTGCTCCGTGGGCATGGCATGTAGGGCTGCTGCAGCTGGGGGATGCCCAAAGCACCAAATGTGCAAGGTACCTTAGGCCAAGGCTGCCCGCTTCCACCAGAACTGGCTTGTGCAGCTGTGAGACCCCGTGGCGCAGGGAAGGCCGGAGCCTGGCTGGGCTCTACCCTGCTCAAATCGTGGCTTTCATGGCTGGGGATCTGCCTGTGACCCCCAGTCAGGATTTCCCCTCCCAGTCAGGCTTCCCCCTGCCCGCTGCCTGCTGCTGGATGGGGCACAGGAGATGGTGAGGATGCACGTTTGGACAGCCGCGTCCCGGCTTGGCTTCTCCTGAGGAATAGTTTATACCCAAGCACGTGCAAAACTGTGCTCTTGGGTGGGTTGGCCGGAGGCAAAGCAAGCGAGAGCCCCGCTCCCCTGCTGCACCGCGGTGACGTCCCCAGGCTGAGGGCCAGCTTCCTCTCTGGAAGCTGCTCTTCCACCCTTCATAGGACGATTGCTGCTGCTCTTCGATGGCAGCAGGGGCACTGTGGACCCACCACGTGAGTTCAGTGGGGCTCCCACAGCTGTGCCCCGTGAACTTTTCTGGTCTACTCCATGGTGGCACTCTCCAAGCCTCCACGTGTAGGGCAAGGCCTGGGTGTTTCACAGCTCGTGCAAATGCTGGTGTCGTCCTGCAGATGAGTTCAGGTGGCACTGCTGTGCAGGCAGGATGGGTTTGAGCAGAAGAGAGCCTTTCTTTTATCATCCAGTGAAGTCTTTTCCTGGGGTGGGAAGGAAATGAGTCTGGGAATCACAAAGAACTTGAAGCATTGGGGATCTTCTTTCTTTATTTCTGTGCCAAAGCAATGAGCAAGATTTTGGAGCACAAAGCCCGGAGACGTAATCCTGAGTACATGGAAGTGGTCTGAAAGCATCTTCTCTGGGGTGACAGCTTGTGCCTGATGCCCACCTTCTTTCCAACCCCCCTGGGAAGGTGAACATGCTCCTTGTACCAGGTGCCAGGCCAGCTGCAGCTATCTTGTAGCTGGCGGGGATGCAACACAGCTAGCTTTTATGGTGAGATGCTGCAGGTTTCCAGGGAGGAAAGTGCACTGAGTGTCAGCGCTTCCTGGAAATCAGCATCCTGCAACAACCTGCCTCTGGCCGTGGCCGTGTTTGATGCGGGGTCTGTCTGGAGGTTTATCTGGCTCAAGGTGGGGCATCGTGGTGGGGAAGCCCTCTTGGCTTCTGCCTAAGCTGTCCCGTGTGGTCCGTAGTACGCCACGAAGGCAGGAGTGCTTGGTAGCTGCAGGCTGTGTGTGCTGGAGGTGCTGGCTTTCCAGGTAGCCCCGTGGGAGATGTGAGCTCAGGAGCCACGTGCGCGTGAATAGCGCTGCCTTTGTTGCTGCTATCTTGCGCTGTAAATCTTCTCTGTGACTGTATAAAGAAAAGACCATTGCTGAAAATGGCACAAGGGAACAGTGGCTGCTTCGGAAACAGAGAGGGTGTTGAAGAGGAAGAAGTCCTTGAGGTGAAGCTGGTGCCTATTGAGAGTCCTCTCCTGGCTGGCAGCGGAGAGGAGCCACCAGTGTGTGAGACAGGATGATGGGGGCGATGGGCAGAGGGGGACCTGGAACCTGTGGTGGGCCCTTTCTGTAGAGTTCCCTGCAGCCTGGGCCTTTGGGTTTGGAGGAATAAAGTCATCCTGCTCATCATCTATGGAGACAACCTTGGAAACACACCCAGCTGCACTTGTGAAGCACCCACCCGAGGGTGCCGTCAGCACCAAGGGTGCCCCACTCCTGGGCTTGAAGTGTGAGCATGATGCAGGGAAGGGCCTTGTGAGTGTCTTGCTGCTGGTTGCTTCGGAAAAGATTGCCAGCCAGCTCCTAGACACGAGAGCACAGAGCTACGTGGAGCAAAGGACTGGAAAAGCAAGTGGCAGGGCCAGGATCGGATGTGTTGCTGATTGAAACGATACAAGCAACAAAAAGCAAGGACAGCCTGCGAGGGTGAGCTCCCCACTCGTGCTGGTGGGATGCTCTGGGCTGTGCTTCCACACCACGTGTGCTACCTGGCCTGCGGCTCAGGGGAGCGAATGGATGTTGGCTCTGAAGGTTTGGCCCTGCCCAGGTCTCTCTGCCACGTGCAGTGCCCCGTCCCTGTTGGTTAGTTTAGTCTTTCACTTAAAAAAAGAAGAAAACATTGGGCTGTTCTTGTGGTGAGTGCTCCTGGCAGGTTTCATGCGTATTGAAACATTTCTTTTTTTCTTCATCACTGGACACCAAGCTGAAACATTAAGATCAAAGCAGCACAGGGTGAATCTGAAACGCTTCCCACTGCCTAAATTCCCCATGGGCTGGGATGCCCAGGATGCTGCTGGGGCAGCCGGCCGCCGACCTGATGGAATCGAATGGCTCGGCCGAGGAGAAACGGGGAGCAGCCGAGGAGAAACGGGGAGCAGCCGAGGATTGCTGCACGTGCTCCTCCTGGACGTGCGGTAGAGAAAACCTCCGTGGAACCTTGTGGCCAGCCCCAGCAGGGCGAGGTGGGGCAGGGAGGAAAAGCTGACGGAGTTCTGGTGCTCTGAGCTAGGTGTCCACCTTGAGCTTCGCAGCCCGCGCTAGGTGTGGCTGCGCTTGCAGGAGCCTGATTTACAAGGCTCCCTTCGCAGGCTCCTCCAGGAGGATCCCTTCCTTCCCCGAGGCTGCCTGTCGAATCTCCCAACAAAACCCGAGCGCTGCCGAGCCTCAGACGTGGTTAAAGGATGTGGATTATTTGCTGTCTGTTGTCATCTTTCTGAATACATTTACCTTTTGAACAAGGTCCCTCTCATACGCTCAGGAGGCTGGTATGCAGGCCCGTTAATGGATCAAGGGGAAAAATGCCTGTGGATGTATTCTCCTTTGTGTTTGGGCTTATAACCACCCACGTTTTGGCATACATCCCTTCTGTGCACAAAGATGTCTTTTAGAAATCTCTAGTTAAATCTCCACCCTCCTTTGATATGTATGGAAATAATGGGACACGTGAGACTGTTTTCTGTTTGGAAAAAAAAAAAAAGAGCTATAAAGGGAGTAGCTTAAAAGGCCTGTGTTTACTCCCTTCTAACTCAGGAGTTCAGTAAAAGCAGTGCGCTGAATTTATGACTGATGTACTTAGCTCTCCGGGAGGCGCTCGCTTAGGGCTTTATCTGAATATAGGGGCAATGTTTTCACCCAGCTCTAAGCCCCGGGCTTGGCTGCTCGGAGGCAGGAGGGCTGCAGCGCATGACCGAGTGCCTGTGTTCTTTCCCCAGCCAGCTCTGAGAGTCTCGGAGCAAATTTATCCGTGCAGGGCATGGACCGCTGCTCCTTGCGGTGCCCGGGGCAGAGCTGGCACGGCCACGGCCACCTGGGCTGCCCGCCTGTCCTTCTGGCTGCTCCTTCCTCAGAGCTGAGGGCACCTGAGCTGGTGTCTGGTCTGCCAGCTGCTTCCTCACGTCAGGGGCACGCAGGGATGCGCTCCTCCAAGGAAAAGCCCTCGCACGCTTACTGTTTTCTCCTACGAAGAGCCAGCCCCTCCTGGAATCGCTGCCCCGGCTTCGGAGCGCTTTCCTTTCCCCCTCGGTGTAGCAGGACTCACGTTTCGTGCACGCGTGGTCACGCAGGCTGTTTGAAGCCAGAAGGAGCTGCAGCTCATCTCTTAGGGGACGCTGGGGCCGTAGAGCGTTATCTAGCTCCCACGCTGAGTCTGGGAGCTCTTGTTTGACTGCAACGTGTTCTTTTCCTGGAGGCATCCACCCTCAGTTACGGAGGCTGCAAGCGGTGGAAAATCTGCCCTTGGGAGCCTGCCCCAGGAGCTCGTGCACCTTGCAGGGGAGGGGTGGGATCCGAATAATGGGATCTGGCTGCGGCCTCACGCTCAGAGCATTTGCAAAGCTGGCAGAGGAGCAATAACCTAACTGGAGACCCTGGGAAGATCGTTCCTGGCACTCATCAGCTGTCCTGAAGGATTATCGTTTTCTCTTGGAGCACAGGAGGCTGCCCATCTGTTGCGAGATGCTCCCAGATGGGCGCCTGAACATGAGGCGTTGGGTATGGTCTCGTGCCCCTGCCTGAAAGGCGTCGAAGCGAGCTGACCCGTTTGGCTGAGAGCTTGCTTGGTGGGCTTTGTGGCTGTGTAATCAAATCTCCCATTCTGCCTGCAGCCCTGGTGCTGGGCATGGGACACAGTAAGGACGCTGCTGCTCAGGTCGGTTTGCCAAACCGATGCCAACCCCTGAAGCTGAGAGCGGAGCAAGCATTGTAACGGATCAGCTGAACGAGCTGAAGCAATTTCTTCTGTTGGGTGGCGCAGAGAACGGTTTTTAGAGTGTTTGCACGAAGAGCCCAGTAAGAAAGGGACTCTGTTGTAAGTCTGTCGTAATGCGCCTTTGTCCTTATGTAGAAGTGGAAATTCTTGGCTCGGTCTGCGATATCCGACGGGATTTAGCAAGCCTTGTCCTGCCCTGGTGTCCGAGGAGGAGCGGGGAGCAGGGCGCAGGGTGCTGCTTGCTGCATAAGCCGGGGGAGCCAGCGAGGTCCTGGGGACCTCGAGGACAAACACAAACGCAGCCATCGCTGGGCGCTGAAACCACGGCCACCGAGCCCTTACGCTCTTCCAGCGTGAGTCTGTGGCTGGGAAGGGTGTTTTGGGAGCGCCCAAGGCTTTGTATCGCGCTGATTACAGCTTTGTTAATTAATTGCATGGTTAGCTATGCCAATGATATTAGAGAAAAAATAAAAATCTGTGCTAAGACTGTTATTTCAGATTAAGGATTTAATCTCTTGATTAAACTAAACCAAAATAAGCCGGTTCCCAGCTGTAGGATGCTGGTGTCTGCGCAGCCCTTCTCGCCCACTTTTGGGCTCTTGTTTCAGCTGGAGCATGTCTGTGTGAGGACAGGCCTTTGGTCTGGTTTTCCAGATGCTCTTCAAGCACCTGTATCGCCCCCTGATCTATTGCTAACGGAAAGCAGCAGGCCCTTGGGAGCAGGGGCAGTGGATAAGACCTGCCTGTTACCCTGTTCGCTGTGAGCTTCAGTTAAGGGTGCGAGACGTCCCCGCAAGGAAAGGCTAATCTCCATTTCCCGGTGCTGCTCCTCTCCGCTGCAAGAGGACTTTCTCGGGTTGTGGGTCTGTCTTTCATCCCCGGTTTGGCCTCTCTAATCTGTTCAGCAGTTGTCAGCAGCTCTTCTGATGTGCTGGGTGTTGCAAGGACAGATGAGAAAGCCGCAGGCCCTGCTCCGGAGAACCTAAAAAAGCTAAAAGAAAGGGAAGAGAGGAGGAACGTGAACACGGAGCTCTGGTGGAAGAGGTGCCGGGTGCTGCCTGACCACATGCGCTGCTCTTTGTTTCGGGGAGCAGTGTTTGGTCACGCTGGGTCCCCAGGGGCAGGGCTGGAGATGTCTGGGACAGCAGAGACCTTGCCGTGCCAGCAAGGGTCTCCATGGGTCTGGCTCCCGCTGGGGACACGTGTAAGATCCCAAGGCAGAGGCTTGCAGGAGGTCGTGCTCTGCTTTCAGAGCAACCTGGGATGTTCCCCGGGGTGGAAACAAACCAGCCCTGGGCTGGAGGGCTGCTGGCCCGGCTTTGGCCCTGCCTTTCACGCGCTGAGCACGCCCAGACCTCCAGCATGCGCAGAAGCAGGACCTCGGAGCTGAAAAGCAAATACATCATTTTTCCCTTTGTTTAATTAAATGCGAGATCATGAGTTAATCGCTTCCAAGCGCTTGTTTTCCTGCAGCGCCTGGAATGATAATCCCGCGCGCGCTGCCCAGTAGGAGCTGCTTTGGCTGCCGCGGCTGCGTCAGCCCGGAGAAGGGCCGGGGAATGGGGGGGGAGGCATCTGGAAATGATTCCTCGCACCACTCCCTGCGAGGCTGCCGGAGCTGGTGGAGGCGCAGCCCGCGAGCGAGGCCGGCCCGGGCGAGGCCACAAGCGTTCCTCCCGTGTGTGAGCGGGTGCTGCGCTTTTTCTCCCCCAAAAACCTGAGAAAATCGCCCAAAGAGCAGGTAGAGCCACCCGTGGTTATCTCGCAGGGAGGCGGTGTGAATGCCTACCTCTGGAGCTGCAACGCTGACCGAATAGCGCGTTATTTCAGCAAAACCGTCCCGAGGCAGGCGGGGTGCCGGGGCCAGGCGCCCTCCTCGCAGCCTCCCCCCGAGCCTCGCAGCGAGCAGCCGAGGGGGGAGCTGGCACTTGTTCTGGGAAGATTTTTCTCCCTTGAACTCATTGCCGCCGCGATTAGAGCGGCTCAGGAAACGGGGATGGGAGGGTTCCCCTCCCTGCAGAAACAGAGTAGGAAATCTCAAATTTTGTCAGAAAAACAAGCCTTGCTTTTAGCCAGAGACGGTTTTGAACAGAGAAATGTCTCTCTCTCTCTTTCTGTCTTTTTTCTTCTTTTCAAAGGAAAAGCAGCCTAGCTTCAGGCTTGGTGTCGGAAAGTGGAAAGGGTTCACGGAAAGCCCAGAGGTCTGTTTTTACTGGAAACGAGGTTTCTCACGTCAGCCGAGAGCCGAGCGGCCCCAGCCAAGCGGCGCAGCACGGCAGCCCCGTGCTGGCGGAGGGACGGGCGCAGCCGGCCCCGCTCAGCGCCTGCCCCCGCTCCTTTCCCCCAGTCCCCAGAAACTGGCTGGGGGCCACGGGCAGGCATTGCCCTGCGAGCACTTGGAGCTGTGCCTCTTCCCAGTTTTCTCTGTTACTTCTCCTTTCCAGTTCTGGGGGCTGGGAGGGTTGGGTCATCTCCTGCACGCACCTTAGCGGGAGCTGTTGGGTTTCCGTGGACCTGGGTTTTCCTCCCCGGGTTGCCCCTCGTCCTGCCAGGCCAGGCAGCGCTGGGTTTATCCGCAGCACGGTGGGATGTGTAGTTCCCTCTTGGGCTGCCCAGGTAGGGCGTTAGGAGGTGTATCTCAGGACAGAGCTGCATGTCCTTCAGCTGAATTCCTGCTGTGAGATGAGCCCTCAGCACGTTGCATGGGCTGCTCCTGCCCGCTAGAAGGGAGCGTTGTCTGCCCTAAGCCTTGGGCTCGTCAGACAGCCTGGCCTCACCCTGCTGATGGCTTTTAGGAGCCTTCAGACAGCAGCTGGGCTGTCAGCGAGGAAGATTTGTGCCTCTTCTTCCTGTTGTCCTTGACCAAGACTCAGCTTTTTGCAGACAGCTGTTCTGGAGCACGAAGCTTCCTTCCAGCCAAGGTGGTCGAGTGAATCGTAGGGAGGGTGGGTCCAGCAGTGTCACAGCCCTTCCCTGCACTGGGCTGCTGTCCCAGGCACGTCCCCTGGTGTGTAGCCCTGGGGATCTCCGCTCCCTGGGCAGGCTGACTTCTTCTCCAAATCTGCAGGAGGGTCTCCAGCATCCAGCCTTAACTGGTGAGCAGCGGGTCCCAAAGAGGAGTAACGTGAGTCAGAAGGAAATGCAGCATGGCAGGGGTTCCTGATGACTGCAGCAGCTGTGTAACTCTCTGCCTGCCCACAGAGGCAGGAAGAAATTTAGATGAGTGCACCTAGAAAGGGCCGAGGAGCTCCTTGTTACTCCAGATGCCTCCTGGCAGGCTCCTCGCCCATGCTGCAGCGGCTGCTCGCCCTAGAGGAGGTAGGTGGGTCCCCTGAGCAGGGCTGGGACTGATCCCCGGCTCCTTTTCCTGCTGCCTGCTTCTTTGTCCTGTGCTGGGGCTGCTGCCAGGCAGTCCTTGCCTCCCCTCTGCCCTGCCTCCTGCTCCTCGCTGCGGCTCCAGCTGGGGAACAGGGCACTTAGGGCTGAGCAGAGCTTTGCCACAACTGTCTTCATCCCTCCATTCATTTCGCAGCACCCGTGGCTCCTGTAATACCATGGAGGGGAGGGATGACGTGTCCCACCCCACTTGTTTCTACCCCTTTGCCACTCGTGAAGCCCTCCTGGGCTCTCCCTGCCCTCCCAGGTGGGACCACGCTGGCTTCTCCTCTCCCTCGCTGCCCGCCGGCCCTGCACCGACAGCCGGCTCCCAGCTGCGGCACGGTGAAAGCTGCCGTGGCCGGACGTGACCTTAACCTGGGCTTTATTTAGCGCTTTGATTTATGGAGGAGTTATTTTAAAAGCCTGTTTCTCTTTTGGGAGGTGTGGCGAGCGTGTGGTGGCAGCGTGCGGGGGTTCATGGGCCTCCTGTGCTATTTACAAAGAAGTGTTTGAGTCCCAGGACCCTTTATTTCCTTGGGCAGATGCTCTCTGGCTCGGTTGGAAAGCGCTCCTGTTTGCGTTTGTGCCGGGTGGCTGAAAAGGAGCAAGTGTCCCGTTCCCCGTGAGGAGGATGTGGCAATACTGCTGGAGGTCTGCAGCGCCTGGAGGGGGCTGCGCTCTCCAGGAGGGCCCCTCCTGGGCTTTGCCAGCTCTCCAGGCGTGGGCAGAAGTGGCAGTGAGCAGTGCCCTGTCCTTGGATCCTTGCTGGGTTTAGCTAGCTCCCCTCCTCTCAGGACACTGGCCCCTTATCCTGGGTCACACAAGTTTCTCCTTGCGCCTGCTGGAGGGGGTGCACCCCCTGCGTGACACGAGGGGTGCAGCTTGCAGATCAGACGGGCTGCAGACTTTGGATTTATTGGAGCGCTGGATGCTCTCCCCGTCTCTTGCTGGTTCACACGAGGTCCCTGTGCCTCCAAACCCCAGCTCCTTCGGGCGTGTGGCAGCAGGCACTGCCCGCAGGCTGCCGGTGCACCCCAGCGGGAAGCAGCAGGACCACGCAGCCTCCTGCCGAGGTCGTTCCCACAGCTCCCTCGGCAACCTCAGAAGTTAATCAGTACGAATAAGCAGCCCCATCCCTGAGACTGCAAATTGGTTTAATGAGTCCACGATTGGAGGCTGATCTGCTGCTGCTGCAGGCTTCGAGCTCGGCCCTGTTTCACCCTCCGTGTCTCGAGGCGGTCTCTGAGCCCCTGAGGCTCTGCAGGGCCACATCCTGCACCCAGGCAGGACCCGGCCCTGGAAGAATGGGGGCTGCGAGCAGCAGCAGGTGGCATTGCCTCTGCATCACCTCCGCGTTGCCTCTGTCCCTTCAGAGCCTGCCCAGGTATCGTGGCTTCAAGGTGTGGTGCAGCCAGAGAGATATAAAGCCTCTGCGAGCAACTTTACAATGGCTACAGGCTATGGTTATTCCGTATTTCACTAAAGGAAGGGTAATGTGTGACCTGGTTTATTTTAACCTTATAAAGGATTTTTGATGCGGTGCCAACGTTAATAATTGTCCTGTGAAGGCTTCGCTCAGGCAGCAGGAATGGTGTGAGAACCTGAGAGCAATGCACTGACTCATGCGCAAAGATTTTTGCTTCTTTGTTTTATTTGCATTAGTAAACGAAATTCGTTGTGTGTGGGGGGATTATTATCTGAAAGAATTCTGCAAGAGGGATGGGGCAGAAGGCGGCACAGAACCCCCCCCCCCCCAGCGGGTTTTGGCTGAGATTGTGACTCTGTGTACAGTAGAGGGGCAGGTGGAATTTTTTTTTTTTTCAACTTCGACCAGCAGTAATGCTGCTGCGATGCTGCACGAGGCCTTGGCTGGGCTCTCTGGAGCTGGGTGAAGACGAGCTTTGTCTGCAGGGGCACAGACACTTGCCGGGACAGGTCTTTGCCTGGTGCAACAGAGGTTACTGGAGCTGTGCTCGCCTTCGGCTGGCTGTGCTTAGCCTCCGTCATTTCACGAGAGCACAGGAGAGTAATGACATCAGGCACAGGACGCTGCAGCTCGGTATTGAGCACCGTGAGGTGGGTGTCCAGGTGGGAAGAGGCTGGGCTGGGTACCTCTTTCCCTACCCTACGGGCCCCTCCATGCCTTTTTTTTTTTTTTATCAGGTCCAGGATAACGTGTAAAGGGAACACTTCGATTTAGGCTGTCTGCACAGTGCATCCCACAGCTCCTACCAGACTGCTTCCTCTTCTTCCATGCTTCCCAAATGCTGTTTTCCCCTCACACCTTGCACCCAGAACTCTGCAGAGAGCGGGCTGACCATCAGCTCTGGCACGTTCCTCTTGAGCTCCACAGTGTCCAAGGGAAGATTTTCTCTGAAGCCTTATTCCTGCAGCGATGGAAGTCCCCAGGCGCTTCCAGGCTTTCCATTTCAATTAAGAGAATGAAAGTTGGGGTTTTAACTCGCTCTTTTCTGGGTGGAAAGAAGCTTGTTTAAAACAACCTTCTCCTGCTGTTTGGTATTAGGGCTAAACACTCAGCCCTAGCATTCAGCGCTTGTCAGCGTGCACACAGGGCTCCTGCTTTTTGAGTCCTTGGGTTAAGAATATGAAAAATAGTTCCTTAGCCTCTGTTCATCTGGTTACACTGACCTGGAGGGGTATTGCAGGAGGCAGCTGGTTGCGAACACTTTAGGTGCTTACTTGCTGCCATTTAGCCCTGCTTGTTGCTGACATCAGGAGAAAGCAGAAAAAATAATGAAGCGGTGCCACGGGCGGTTCGTGGTTTGCTGTCACCCACGTTCTCCAAGTTTGGCGCAGGGAGGGATTGTGGAGGCATTGCCTGGATGTCCTCATCCCTCCCATGCAGTCCTGCATGCTGTCCTACAGGAAGGCTTCACAACCAAGCAGCGAATTCACATTGTGCTTAAAACGCCCAACCCTCTAAATGAGGAATTTAAGGATCGTTGAGCTGGGCAGCTGGGAAAAATGGGAAGGCTTGTGTGAGGAGCATCATCTCATGTGGCTGCAGCTCCCTTCAGCTTCCTTGCCCTGAGGCTGTTGCAGTTTCTCAAGCCAGTGTCTGGGGGGATGGACCCCGTGGAGTGGAAGAAGTGAAATGGTTTCCTTCCTCCCGATCCATCCATCCTACTGTTCCCCGGTGGCAGCACGAGCTGTTGTGGCACTGCTTTGTTTAACTTGCTCTCCAAATCTTGCTGTCGGACTGAGGTATGTTTGCAGGCATGTCCATGCAGCTGTTCCTGTTCTACAGGAGGCTTCTGGGCCAGAGGCTCGAATGCTTGCGTTGTCTCTAGTGAAAGGAGGTGGATTTATATCAGATGAGAATCTGGCCAGACACCTGAGTAAACTTTCATTTGGTTTTGTAACAAAACTCACTCCCACTGGCTTTAGGTTAGCCAGAGGGGTCTCTAAAACAGAGAGGCAGGGAGGGATCTTGATCCTCTCTGCAGATGTGTGCAGATTGTTTTATTTTTTGGCAAGCTCTCTGGACTTGCACCCATGCAGTCGAGCAGAATTTGGCCTCTGGCACTGGAATCGGTTCTGACGCTGCGGGCAGGCTCTCCAGAACGATGGTGGAAGTCGTGAAGCCGTCGCCTCTCATCCCTGAGCAGGAAGCGGGCATCGATGTGCCCACTCAGGCCCTAAAGGCAAGCCCGTAGGTCCTCTTGTGAGGCATCTCTCACTGCAGAAAGCTCCTGGCTCCCAGAGTGAGCCTTTCATGAGAGTAACCAAGAAACGGGGAATTACGCAGGTGAGTGGCTTTTGCTGGTACCAAACAACTCTGGCATCAGGCTTCAGATCACAGCTTGCTGAGGAGCGTCCGCACAACCATTGCCCCTGCATCTCTCCTTGGCCTGCGGAGGACAGTAACGCTGGGCTTTAACGCTCCCGAGCGCTGGCGGCATTTCCAGCCCCGGGTGCCTGAAGCGCGGGGCTGCCGCTCCGTGCGCCCCATGACACTCGCGCTCGCTCGCACGCACTCACGTGCTGCGGTAATGGTTTAATAGCAGCCCCACCCAGCCCAGCCAGAAGGACTTGCTGCGTAAGCAAAAGCAGGGAAATCTCGCCTCTGTGCGCAGCGCTCTGCCAGCGCTTCACTCGCCTTTTGGAAGAGTTTTTTTTTTTTTAAATTCCCTTCACCTGGAATCGCCGGTGCCAAAAGAAACCAGAAGGGACGGCAGTTTGCTCCTTTGATCCTCTCTGCTCCTGCGCTGGGAGGTGGCTGCGCTCCTGGTGTAGGGCTCGCCGGGGCGTACCACGCCGGGGCACCACTAACGCTTCCTCTCTTGGCAGGACTCGGAGTCGCTGGACGGCTGCATTCAGAGTACGTTATCGGCGCTCTACCCTCCGTTCGAGGCTACCGCAGCCACTGTTCTGTGCCAAGTTTTTGATGTGGTGGAGAAGACGTACCGTGGGGATGGACTGCGCTACCTCATAGACTTCCTGATTCCAGCCAAGCACATCCTGCAGTGCATTCAGCAGGATGCCTGTGTGAGTATATCCCGCTCCCCAAGGCCTGCTAGGGCTTTGCTGCTGAGCCTTCTTTCTGTTCGTGTATGTAAAACGCCCGGCAAAAAGTGCTTGCATGGGTACGGCAGCCTAGGTGGGAGGGCAAGGCAGACAATTAGGAAACAGTCGAGAAACTGTTATTGAAAGTCAACCTTGCCGAGATCAGATGTGGAGCGGTGCCCTCGCTTTCCGTAACCAGGAACACTAGATGGGAGGCTTCGGGGCTGAGCGGGGAGGATTAGCGCAGCCTCTGCGAGCTGGTGGCTGGACGCGGGTGGCTTCTGACCCCAGCCATTCCCTGGCCGTGGGGACGAAGCCGTCGGGAGGACGCTGGCAGCAGGACGCGCGGGGCGAAGTGCTGCCGGTCGGTGTTTTTCCCAGAAGTCTGGCTCCCCTTTGATGGTTGCTGGAACGCTCGCAAGGCTCAGTAGCCCCGAGGAGTCACGTTACACTTACTGCCAGAGCGAGTCCAAGATTAATGTGCTTTACTGTTGGGAGGCTTAAATGTTAGAAACGATGAGTCAAATGCCTCCATCACAAACTTGGCTCAAAGTTTGCGAGATTAAAAAAGAAAAGAAAAGGGCGGGGGGAACACCACCACCCAAAGCCTAGGGTTTGTTCTAGCTTTTTTATCTTTGACCGTAGAAGGTGTACGTGGCCGGGTTTTCAGTAGACCTCCTCATGGCAGGGGACTTTTGGGAAGAGGAAAAAATAAGTAAGTACAAGCTGAAATAGTCAGTTGCTTATTTCTCTGAAGGAGGTGAAGCGCTGAGGGGGACACCCGTAGCATTCGATGGATCCAGGTAACAAACCACGGGAGCTGGGGTTGGATCGTCCCACACGGGCACATGAGCTTTGTGTATGTGTGTTTTGGGGTGCTGCTTTCGTTAGAACAGGGATTATTCCCTAGCTGTATGTACAGCTGCTGCTTCTAACGCGATGATGCATAGCGCGGCGTTCCCTCTAAGGGAACTGGAGATTTTGGGTTTATATCAACCAGTAATTACTGCAGGACGGTTCACGGCTTTCCCCTGCCTGCCTCCCTTGCAGGAGAACGGTGCCGTGCCCCCTTCGTCCTCGTTCCTCGGGGATGGAGGAGCTGCCGGTGAGGCTGGGGCTGGCTGCGGAGCCCTCGGCTGCCTCAGGCCATGGCCTCCCTCAGGGCGAGGCCATGTGGGGCTCGGGTGGTGGTGGTGGTGGGTGGGCCTCGGGCTGCCCAACAGCCAATGGGAGGGCAGCTGAGGCTGCGGCAGCCAATAGGAGCGTGGAGATGCCTTGATGGGCATGGTGGTGGGACGGGAGCGGGACGCCCTGGGGCGGGAGGGCTGAGGCGAGGCTACGAGGGCGGCCCTGGGGCCGCTGAGGTGAGGGCTCGGGGGGGGCCGTGAGGGCTCGGGGCGGGGGGCGTGGGACCCCCCAGGCTGCCCAGCATGGGGCTGGTGGGGTGGCGGGGCTGCGCAGGACGGGCTGAGCCTGGCACCGCTCCTCAGCGTGTGGCACCGGGAGCTTTGCTGAGGAGGCAGAGTGTGGGCAGCGCAGCCGGGCGCCTCGAGCCTTGCCTCTCTGGCCCTGACTCACGATTTTGTGTTTCAGAGCTGGCAATACAGGGAGAGCAAGGGAAGCTCTAGGTACCTTGTGCTGCCTTTAGAGCAGGGCCCTTCATATTTCCCTTACAAGTCTGCTTCTTTGATTTTTTTATTCCTGAAAATGATTTCTCGCTTGTTGTGGACCTGTTCTCCCCCAGACTCCTTGCTGTTTGAACTCAACAGGGCCGTTTTTTACTGCTTGTTCTTTAAAAGTTCTGCCTGCCTTTAAGAGTGTAAACAAAAGCAGTGTTTCCTCCTTAGTTTTTATTCAGCGCGTCCATGTGAGCTTTGCCTAAGCACACTAAAGGGCAGAAAAATAACTGCTGCCTGAACGGCTGCTGCAGGAAATCCTGCGAGAGCTGGGTCTTTTTCTCTGTGACAGAACTGTGAGTGGCTTCGTGAAGTATTAGGTGTGTTCGCGGGCTTCTGGTGGGCATAACAAACCCAGCAGTGTGTGACCCAGGGACTGGGGAGGTGGGGGTGTGCAGGGCAGTGCCAAAGGGCCTGTCCCTGCTCAGGATCCAGGTTTTGTTAGGGCCTTCAGGTGACATCCTGGGCTAAATGGACTGTTTGCAGCCCAGCTGTCCCCATGGCCTTAGGACCTTGGCGACAGCTTTGTCATTGGTGACCAGCTCTTTCCTAAAAGGCAGCTTTCTTTTTTCTAAAAGGCAGCACAGAGTTAGGCCCTGGCGCTCCTCTGCCCAGCCTGGTTTGGCTCTCGTGTTGGACACGAGACGAGCAAGTACTTGAGCCTCAAAGTGAAATGTTAAAACAACTGAAATAAGCCTCTTCACGTAATCTTCTCTTTGAAGGTGCTTTTTGGAGCAGGAACAGCATGAGGATGCGCCACTTCTAAAGCTCTGAGCCTCTTAAACGTTTAGGCAATGGAAGGACTTACATTCCTGCTTGGGTGTTGATCTAGCTCTTGCTGCAGGTTAGGTGGTGGCTTTGCAGGTTTGTCAGGAAGTTCTGAGAGCTCTGCATTTCGGTTTTGGTGATTTTACTGCTGAGATTTCTTCCACGTGTTTGTCAGTACGCCTACAGGTCATCTTAGAAGTGGGGTTGAACGTCACATTTCTTAATGGGCAAATGGCCCCCAAATAGGTTACTCTGCTTCCAGGTTTTAACAAACTCTTTGTGTCGGGTCGGTGCAGATGGGATCCAGCTTTATGTTCATGCTGCCGGTGATGGTGTCTCTTGCTTTTCATGTGTATAAACTATTTGTAATAGTTTGAGAACTGATCTTTTTTTTTGTCTGCCACCCCTCCCCAGATGGCGTTAACATATTAGGAAATATTCTGATGGCAGAAGGGTTGATGTGGTGCAGTGTGCAATTCTGTAGTCTTTTCTGGAAAACTGCTTTTTTTTAAAATTTATTTTTTGCTTAAAAACCTGATGAGCAAAACACTTGGCTGAGGCACTTCTGTAAGAGAGAGAAGCTCGTTGGCTGAGGTGCTGTGCAAGTCTTAAGCTTGATGGAAAAGTGAGTGAATTATGCACGGCCTGAGAATTTCTGAAGCCAGCAGCAACTTCTGGAAACTGTGTGTTGTTAGAGGAGGTCTTGATTTGCTGAATTCAACCATGCTGTATAAGAAAGGGACTGGTGGAGATAACTTTCTTGGAGATCAGAAGGCATGAGGATGTAGGACTGCCAAGTTCAGCTCCGCTTGATTTAGAAGGTAGTATAGGCAAACTGTGTTAGGTTGTAGGGGTTTTATTAAAATTGATTTAATAGAGGAAAACAAGGAAGGCAGATCTGCTTTATGTTCAAGGTTAGGATGTAAAACTAATATTAACGTGACCCTCCAAACTAAACCAAGTCTTATTTTGGTTTTTATTTAGTGGTAATACAGTACGTGGGTACGGCAATAGGACAGTTGGTCTGAGAGAACAGAGGTAAAGCTGCCGTGACTGAAATGAGTGAGTTGAAGAAAAAGGACTGGCTGATCTCCCTCCTGGAATATGGAGGAAGTTAGCACATAAAGCTTAGAACAGGGATTTTTATTGGATCTATTAAGGCAGGGCTAGTAACAAAGCGCAGAGAACAAGATGAACATGCAACAGCAGCAGTCACTGAGCGCTGAAGGAATTAACTGACCCTTTAAAAATCGGGTAACATTTTTTCATGTGGTTTGTTCCATGGCAGGTAGCGTAAGACTAGCCTTTTCCATAAAACCGCCTCTGTCTAGAGAGAAAAGTTTGGTTGTTTAATCTCTTCCTTAAAGGATTTATTATGGAGTCATCTGGAAAATTAATTACTGTGTCAAAGGGATGGAGGTTTATGCAAGCACTGCAAGATGGGCAGCAAGCTGGTGAAAGGAAGGATGTGTGTACTGCAGTGAAAGCTGAGTTGGAGGCAGGAGTCATGAGACGCGTATTACGGCTCATCCATGACCTTGGCATAAAAAGTAAGAGTATGGAGATGACAAATTTGTGATGAAACGAGTCTGGGAGAAATGAGCAATAACAGGAGGAGGAGGAGGAGAAGTGTGTTACACAAGATGAGGTCTGAAACTCC
Source organism: Oxyura jamaicensis (assembly GCF_011077185.1). NCBI lineage: Eukaryota > Metazoa > Chordata > Aves > Anseriformes > Anatidae > Oxyura > Oxyura jamaicensis. The sequence continues at coordinate 985,369 of NC_048903.1, read as the reverse complement.
ATGCTGGAGTTTTTATAATGGTAGAGTCAGAGGACAGGCACGTGCCTCCGACAAAGCCAGGGACAGAATGTCTGTTGTGATCTGGGGTTCGTCAAGTTGGAAAGAGAAACTAGCAGGTGACTGGGTCACCGAAGGGGCATGACAGGAGGACGAGCTTGAGCTTAGCTTTAAGGAGAGAAATGCTTCTAGCCCAGCTGGGAAGAGTTGCTGCCATTATACCCAGTGTTTTGCAAGGCTTTGCACAATTAAAAAGTGGTACAGAGAGGTGTTAAAACGGCATCACCAAGGAGGCGCTTCAGGCAGGCCTAAGAGATGATCAAGGGAGACGTGTTAAGGTGATGTGACATTGCTTAGTAATTTTAAGTGATGAGAATTCATCAGGGGAACAAGCTCCGCGGATGAGGAGGAGGAATTACCAAATCTGAAGAGCTGAGCAGGTGCAGTGAGGATAAGAAACCTGTCTGGCTGAAGGTAAAGCTTGATGAGCACAGGAAGTAAATTGATGCCATTACCTGTTGCTTTGACGTGAGTGAGGATCCATCCCAGAGGTTCCTTCCAGTTCGGTGGCCTCTTTGCCGTATGGCAAATTATTTGAATTAAAGTATTTTGCTTTCATCTGTCTGGCCTGCGGAATACAGCATTTTTATAAATAGCTTCCTTTGTCAAGACTTCCATGTGACCATGTAAGAGGAACAAGATAAAACGTCTGAAGTCAGTGCTGCCAATGCTAACATCGATGGGTTTCTAGGTGTCAGCTTTCTAATTTAAGTATTGCATCCCATCCAGGGGAGTCCTTTCTAAAACCTTGTCATGTCAGAGAAGGATGAAATGAATCATGGAACTGAAAATGATTGCTTATGTCATGGCTTGATTTAAGTCCTACTTTACCCCAATGGAATCAAGTTCAAAGCAGTAATTTTGTTTTTTGAAGCTGTGATAAAGCTGTAAATAATTGAGTCAAGTCAGTTCAGCCATGGAACTGCAGTTCTTCTCCGTGGTTGGGAACTGTCTGAGATGTGTCTTGCTTGAGACCTGAGATGTGTCTTGCTCAGAGACCTTACTTTTATTTAAAAGAAAAAAAAAATAGTGGTGGGCCATAGGCTGCCCTGAGTGCTGCTCTGCCTGGGAATGAGGAAGGATTTCTAAGAATCTTGAAGAGGATTAGTACTGGGCCTGTGTTTAAGAGTAAATGGGACATTGGCCAACCTGTTGTGGGTCTAGGGAATTAATGGAATGCCTATAACAGGACCTTTAAATGTAAAGGTAGAGGAAATGCTAACAAGAAACATCCAAAACATGGCTATACGTTAGAAAACATAACTGGGCAGGTATGTGCCTAGCAGGCACCTGCAGGGATTGCCTCTTAGCCCTTTGGTAACAAAAATATCGAAGTGTTAACCTGAACCAAAACAGTGATTGACTTTAAAATCTGAAGACTATTCAGTTTCTGGTGGGAGTTCTTAGAAGTGAAAAACATCCCTGACATGAAGCAGTACCTGGATGACGAGGAAGGCAGGTGCAAAACGTGTGTTAATTGGATGGGTAGGAGGAACACGCAACGTAGCTGAGAGTCCTGGGGTCAGCAACACCGGGAAACAGCAGGTGCAGGGCTGCGCAGCTCAGTTTTGCAAAATAACCACATCAAGGATTATCAGGTAGGACGAGGGAAATTGCTCCTTGTATGGGAACTGATCTGGGTGTGAAGACTGTAGGTGGTAAAATGGACGCAATTCCAGCTGCCGATGGGACTTGCTGCCCTCCCCATCATCCCGGTCTGCTTTCCTCATTTGCTGCCTCCTTTCTCCTGCTTTGTCTTACCGGTCTCTTTCCATGCCCGGGGAGTTGCAGCTTGGTTTCCAGCGTACCTGGTGCAACCTGGAGCCTGCTGCGGATGCGCTGGGAGCGGTGCTTGTCCACCTTCTCCGGGAAGGCTGCGGACGGCCTTCAGTTGAGGACGCTGGTTTTTGCATTTGTTGTAAGCAGGCTGCTGTCAGCCTGCCTTTCTCTAAGAGCACATGGTTAGGGGTGGTCTGATTCTGCACTTTCTCAGTATATCCAGTTAGTTCTTAATGAGTCGGGCATGAGGTAAAGAAGGGGTTTCATGGGCTTGAGCACCAGCAGGTGAGAACTCCTGACCTCTCTGCCATGGGGTTCTCTGTGCTGGAAAATAGGGTTGGCGCTTGGTCCTTATTCAGCTTCTGAGGTGCTGATGACTTGTCTTGGTAGCTTCTCTTGTTTCTGTTTTTTAAGAAGACCTCACCAAGGAAAACTCGTGTACACTACTTGCCAAAGACCCTCAATTCAGCTACGCAGGGCTGCACAAGAGAAATTTGAACTGTCTGGAAGCCTGGGCTGCGATCTGTTCCTGATGCTGACAACGCTTTCTCTTTTCTCCGTAGGTTCAGTACTGTGGCTTGCTGTTTCGCCATGAGGGCTGGCCCCTGTGCGTTCACGAGAAGATTGTAGTCCAGCTGGCTTCCATTGACTGGCGAATCTTGAGGCCTGGTGACTTCTACCTGCAGGTGGTTCCCTATCTGAAGAAGTCTCCGCGGATTGTACTGAAATGTTTGGCGAAGGACAAGCATAATGTAGAAGAAGTTGTGATTCCAGAAGTCTCCTATACCTCTATTTTCACTCTGGAATGGTTGAGTACTATCAATGGAGAGCGGATGGGTATAGCACTGGAAAATTGTTTACTAACCACTGACGATAAGATATTTCGTGTTCCCTGGGATAATGTGGTTAATCCTGAATTTATAAATAAACCAAAAGTAATTGAAAATAATATCATCACTCCAGAAATAGCGGAGGAACCTTCAGCTTTGTGCCTTCCCATGGACCATGCTGAGTGCAGCTCAGCAGACCTAGCACCTCAGTATCTACAGGAACCAAATCCAACTAGAGACAAACTGGTTAGCAGCCCAGCTCCACAGTTAAGTGAAACTCTTGTCAATGGTGTGTGTACAGATCCTGTGCCTGAAGAGGACTTGAAAAGTGACATTGAAGGGGAGTACGTTGAGCTTGCAGAAGTTTCACTGCCCTGCTTTGGGCCACAGACAGACTCTTTAACCCAGGCAGTGTCTTTAAGTTACCTGACTCAGCCCAGGACACGAGTGAATGCGTCTAAAGGCAAGCACAAGTTTATTGTCATTCAGGACAGCACCTACTCCAAGAACCTAATTCAGCCAGCACTTATGCAAAAGGAGCGCTGTCAGATGGACACTCTGAGGACTTCTGCAGAAGTTCTCAAAAATGTAATTCCTTCGGAAAGCAACAGGATGATGGCCCGTGAGGAACTGTCTCCAGAAGGTCAGCTGGTGTCAGGTGGTGCTGGAAGCATGGGGAACAGCTCTCCTGCGGCTGCGTCTCCTGCCTGCGGTGCAGAAGATTCCTCCCCTGGAGAGCAGGAGACCTGCAGCGAACACTCGATCGATTGGCGATACGCACTGTGCAGCTACAGTGACGCGTGCGCTGGAGATGGTGCCAGCTGTAAAGCACAGATGACTGGTTCTGCTGGAAATATGCAAGTGGAAGGCGATGGTTCTAGCAGAAATCCTGGTGTTGAGGTGTTGGAGCAGAGCCCAGAGACAAATCTAGATGCTGCTGCTGAACGGGGGATTCAGAAGGGGCATGGAGAACCACTGGCAGAGAGTCAAAGTGAGGTGACACAGATGGATCCCTCTCCTGTGCCTGTCCCGGGGCCTTTGGGACCACACTGCACGCTGAAGGAAGATCCTGGTGTTTCTTGCCAGAGTGTTGGTGAAAGCATTGCACAGGTCCAGGCCGCTGCGTTGCCTGTTGTGCCTGAGAGTTCGGATGTAGGTGTGGAGAGAGGCTCTCCTTCAGGGAACGTGACAGATGGAGCAGCAGACCGTGCTTGCTGCGGTGATCAGGAAGAGAATACGAGTTCTCCGTTAAATCCTCCAGAACAGATAAACCAAGGAGAAGCAGATGAAGTAGAGCTGGGAAGAAGAGAAGGCCCCGAGGAAGTCAAAGAGATTGAACAAACACTGGCTGTAAATGGGAATCGTAAGAAAGGTGAAGAAGCCGTGCTACTCCCAGCTGCTCTGTCAGCAGAGAGTGAGGAGATGGCAGGGCAGCTGGATACCAGTGACCCTTCGATGGGTCTTGACGCAGAAGCAGAAGGCTCAAGTCAGTTCAAAACCCTCAGGTCTGGAGAGAGGCATGAGGAACGACAAAGACGGGCAGAAAACCAAGGCCATGGAAGTGAAGCGAGCTCTTTGCTGAACCCAGAGTGCGTTGCAGCACAGGACTTGCAGGGAGGGGAGGAGAACCAGGGAAGTTTTAGTGATGGGGAAAAGTCAAAGACTGGAGCCTTAAAAACACTGGAATCCATTAAGGAGGAGCTGGAGGTTGGACCACCGTCCTCGGGGCCTGCTGAGGGGAACCCCGAGCCCACTGCTCTGCACTCCTCCCAAGAGGCAGTTTCTGGAGCGTCATCTCCTAAAGGTACAGCAGGTGGGTGTTTGTGTGGTTACCTGGTTGGGAACAGGTAGAAAGCAAAGTCCTCTGGAGCTGCTGCTGACAAATATTGTCTGCTGGGAGGCTCGGGGGTAATAGCACCAACTGCAGGAAAGCTGCCACTTTTCATGGCTCGAAGTTAGCTTCTCCTTCAGAGCTGGGTTTAATGTAGTATTTTGTTCAACAGTTGTCAGCATATTGGCGTTTTTGCAGAAGAGTTCTGGTGTAAGAGATTTTTTATTTCAATTAATCTGATTGCTGGTGACCTCCACCCGTTACCTTCATCGTGTGCAGGTTCCGGATGCACGCTATGGGTGTGCGTGAGAACAGACTGGCCGGGTCTGTCCTGGTTGAGCACTGCCTGTAGGAAGGGAACTGTGGCAAAAGGAAGGAGCAGGGGATGGTCCAGTGAGGTACTAGCTACAGGACATGACATGAGATCAAAACATTTACATGCTGGCAGCTGGGGTAAGAGGCAAACTGCAGAGCTGAGGGATTCCCCACCATCTCCTTCCCTCTCTCCTTTCCCCTCCAGCATGCTTCCACCGCCTTGGTTATCTTTTAAGTAGGAGCTATTTAACTTGAGTGGGAGAGCTAATATTAATTTTTCAGGTGGGAACACAAAGGCACAGAGAAATTCAGGTCAAACGACAGGTTTAAGCAAGTATTGCTCAGACTTCTCGATGCCTGGGTTTCTGTGCTGGAGCTGCGGCCGTACAGAAGACATTGAACTGTCGGCCCGGGTCTCTGCCTCTTGCACCAGGCTGCAGGCAGCGCGCAGCCTCTCTGACACGCTGCTGGCTTTGCCTGGCTCTGCTGAGTCTGGAAGCTGTAGCTAGATAGATACGCAGATCGCATCGAGAAGCGCGCGCGTGCGTGGCGGGGGCGGGTGAGACATGCCATTCCAGTTCAGCAGCTCTCATCCCCGGGACCCCTGGCTAGGAAAATTACCCGGCGTGAAATATCGGAGCGAGGACGCTCGAAAGGGTTGGAGATGTGCAGCTGCACATCGCTAGGGCATGTCTGACCCTGCGGAGGGACGGGCTGAGAGCTGGAGTTCTCGGGACGTGCGGCCAGCCTCTGCTCGCAGCGCGGGGATAGCAGTCTGCCTTGCCGCTGCGGCACCCCGTCTTGGACTGCGCAGCCTGGGCAGCATCCAAAAGTCCCATTTTATCCGAGGCCTTAGTGGGACCTCCTAACGGAGGAGCTAAAGCCTGCGTTGGTTAATAGGAAGCTTTACTTTACACCTACGCCAAGTATGTTAATTCTGCAGTTAGGCAGGCCCGCTGTTGCCGAGCATTTCTGATACTTCTGCAGTGCCGGGGGTTTCTGCTCTGTGGGCTGGATGGGTCAGCTCAAAAGTTTCTGGTCGTGAAGAGTGTGTCTGTCTCAGCATCCAAAACCACGAGCAACGAAAAGAGGTCATGCTGCCCACCCGCAGCTCCTGGGGGATGTGTGCCAGTAAATGAGTGTGCTGCGGGATCCGGCCCCCTTGAATGAAGCTTTCTGCGCCAGCCACACAGCAGGTACGGGATGATGGCACTTCTGACCGAGCTGAAGCTGGCGTGGACTTCATGTTTGCACAGGACTGGGCCTCAGAAAACCTTGGCTGTGTGGAGGGCAGGCTGTATGCTTCCCCTGTGACTCCAGGGGCTGCTTGTTCTGCATTCCCATCTCTTCTGCCTAAAATTAGCCAAGTCCAGCTGGTGGATGAGATAATAAGTGCGATGTTCTCGCTGCTCCGTAGGACAAGTCTTGGCTGCTGCTGTGGATTTCAGCAGCGCCGGACCCCTCCGGGGCATGTGTGGAGCTTGTTTTTAGTGAAAGAGAATTTAAATGTTTCTGGGGATTTGGTTGAATTAAGTGATGTGCTTGTGGCCTGCTTCTGATGATGTCAAGCTGTGGCACTGCCATGCAAAAGACTTACCTGAGACTGTACAACAAAAGAAAAAACCTAAATTACTTGAAACTCCCCAAACAACTGCGTAAGGCAGAGGGCAGCTGGGCAGGTGAAGTATCCGTTAGCACTGGGAGCATTTCTTATTACAGTCCCAGCTACAGTATTTAAGTTTAATCTATTCAATGACATTAGATTACTTTGAGATCCAAGCAAGTTATTCATCTCCCTTTATCTAGCCCCTTTAAACCCTCACAGACATCATAATAAGATAATTCAGAGATAAAATTACAAAGTGAAGCAAACGTCCCGGGCTTGGTCCTACAGAAGCACTTCCCTCTCGCAGCTGCTCGGTCTGTGGGCGCGTTGAGTCCTCGGTAACTGGCTCGTGTCGGGGTCCTTTTGCTGCTGTGACTGCAGACTGTGCTTATCTCACCGCAACTATAAATAACAACCAAGCCAGTTCCTAAGTGTCACTGGCCACGCTCGGATCCCAGCTCACACCTCGGTGGCAGTGGGCAGCCCCACGGTTTGTTCTCTGGGGGGTCTTTGTCAGCTCGCGCCTTAAAGCAGACGCTGGCGATGATATCTGAAAACACTTTCAGAACTGGGGCATCTGAGTTTGCTGTGTCTGCAGATTTCTCCTGATCCCTCAACTCTCTCCCCTTCCTCCCACTCCCGTTCAAAACCTGAGCTTATTTTCTGCACAAATGTGGCCTGGCTTAGAAAGATTTTGAGGCAAATGTGACCCATTTTGAGTCGGTGGCTTAAACTTTACGCAGGTTCCATTTGCAGAATATCCGACTGCTGGTTTTCCCTACGGACTGACTTCAAACAAAAGTGAATTTTGAACCTTTGCAGCTCAGGAAAAGAAATCCTATATTTAGGGGTGGAAAATAACTTGATCTTCAAGAAATCGGCTGAAAAGCCCTGCTGGGGGGTACTCAGCAGCACCTGCTGGGGCGTTTCAGTCCCGTTCCGTGTTTCTCCATGGTGTTAGCATAGATGATACGGGCGCCGGGGCAGTTTGCAGGAAAAATGCTAATGTCTCTTTGAAATGCACACAAGCAAATCATCCTCTACCGCTTCCTTGACCTCAGGGAAAGGTGGAACCTGCAAACACGGCAAATTCAGATGTCCCAGTTCTCAATTTGCTTTTTGATGTAATCCTCCGCATTCTACAATTTCCGCTTCAGCAAGTGCCTCCGCCCCGGATCGCAGGGAGCGCGGTGAGCTTGGGTCTGCAGCTCCCCCTGCGCCCCCGGGGCCGTGTCTGGTGTGCTGAACAACAGCCCTCTGGGTCTGGGGAGCTGCTGCTTGCTTCCGAGGAGAGCTGTGAGGCAGGGCTGCCCCACGCAGTTGTGTCTTCCTCTTGCCCGGTATAGTTCCTTCAACGCAGCCGTGTTCCCTTCCTTGTCTTCAAGTGTCACCCTTCGGTTCTCTTTGCAGGCTTTCTGCATTTAGTGCAAGTTCCTTGGCTACCAGTGGTCTGTGGGCTTGCTGCCGGGCTGTGCAGCTCCCTGAGATGTTCTCCCCCAGTCACCCAGCCCTTAACATGAAGCGCTCGGGGCGTGATTTACTTGCCTTGTTGCTACCCCAGCCATGGGGGATCTGTGCCCCTCTGAAACACCACCAAAGGAAGATCTGGAAGCGTTGTCCAAAGTGAATGAGCTCCTGCATTACCAGAAAACTGAGGCTGAGGTGGTGTCGGGAGCAGAACTGAGCCCTGATGTGTCCCGGAGCAGTGCAGAGGCCTGGAGCCATCAGCCCAGCTTACGTGGCCAAACGCAGCAGGCGCCAGGCTGGGTCCCAGGGGTGCTCCCTGAGAGGGCCATTACCGGGGCTCTGCAGCGAGCCTGGCTCTGGGGCACAGCCCTGGAGCCCCTCCTGGCTTCCCCCCACGCTGGGTATTTTTGCACAGTGAGCTGCGCTGCTTGGGGCGCTTCTCTTACCCACTTTAGCAGTTTTGGAAGCAGTTGGGGCTGAGCCTCAACCTGTAAATCTCCTCCGCTGCTAAAACTTGTATTGAAAGCCACTTCAAGGACTGCTTTGTTCCTCATCCTGCTCTTTAATGAAGTATTGGAATCTGTTGGTAAATAAACTGAGTCAAGTGTCAGCACTGTTGATGCAGCAGGAAGGTAGGATGGTTTAAGTCAATTTCATGTAGCAATTAAAATGTGTGACTTCACAGCAAGCACATAAATACGCCACTCTTTTATTTCCGTAAAGAGAGGTTGGGTTTTGTTGGTAGATACCCAAGTGTCGTGATTTGCAGTGAAACATCGCCTTTTTTCTCCAGTGTATCTCTGCCAAACAGTAGGATAGCCTGGCTGTGGACCTTGGATCCCAAAGACATGTTGCTGGCTTTTAATTCTTAGCATGCTGGGAAATGGGGAATAATACTTCTTCCGTAGTAGGTAGAGTTCTTCTCTCCATCTGCCTTCCCATGAAAATTGAAAACTCAAAGCGAGGGGAAAGCTGGCATTACTTTGTGCGTAGTAATGAAGATTAACCTTGGAATCAGATGGAAGTGATGAGTTGTTTCAGAGCTGAAGTGTCAGGGATAGGAAGCGTTTTCTCCAGTCCCCGAACTGAGCTGATGGGGCCAGTCGGTCCCTTCTTCAGGGCTTAAAATAGGTTTTTGCCTTTCACATTGTCTGTTAATTAAAAAACCCTGGGAGAGCCGAACAAGGTCTCTTTGCTGGCTAATTCCCAGCTGATTTGTCAGCCTTGAGTTGGCTTTGCCTTTTCAAGAAGTAATCTGAAAGTGGTGTCGGGGGAGTCACTGTGCTCTGATGGAGCAGCTCTCCCTGGCAGAGGCTGGCTTATCGCTTCGGTGTGCTCGAGCTGCTGGAGCCCAGCCAGGGGCTCGCACTGCTCCAGACTTCGGGGCTGCCAGCAGACACGTACTGCTCGGGACGGTACCTTTAGAAGCAGGTTTGAGCACAAGAGTCTTGATCTGAAGTGAGTTTTTATAACTTGCAAACTCGATGATAAACTGCTCCCTTTTTTTGTTGTTGCTGGAATCGCTGTAGCGTTCGTGTTACAACTGGTTTTGGAGCAGGCGTGCTGCTGGCACGAGGACTGGAAGAGCTGCGGGGCGCTGGGGCTGGGGGCACGTCCCTCCCTCCCTCCCCAGTCGGGGATTTACCTGGGCCCTTTTGGGTGGAGCTGTGCTTTAGCTTCTGCCTGCTGCTTGTCTTCCAGGGATGGTGTTGGAAGGGACGGAGACGGTAAAAGAAGCGACTGGCACGGCCGTGTCGAAGCCAGCGGGTAAGGTCTGCGCCCCGGAGGAAACCTCAACAGCTGCTGTTCCCCCCAAATCCCCGGCTTCTGGGGCTGCCTGGGGTGGCCGGCCTGCACCTTCCATAGTCAAGGATGTGAACCCAGAAGTGCTGAGGAGCGGAGTTGCCTGCCTGCCAGGTGAGTAGCCGAGCCACAGCGCGTCTGGGCAGTGGGGCTGTGGCAGGGCAGAGGAGCCGTGCTGTGTTTTTAGGGCTGCAGTCCGGTGCCAGTCCCGCTCTGTTCACCCTGAGCCTCTCCAGAAGCAAAGCGTTCTGAATTCTCTAAAGTTTCTGAATGGGAAGGGCAGGAAGTGGAACTTCCCTCCCATGAAAGTCATGTTAACTTGGTCCAAAGAGTCTTAAAATGTGAACAAAGCATGCGTGAGTCAGAAATGCCGGCTCTGTGGGCTCATACCACTAGTTCAAAACGAGGAGAGTGAGGATGCAGCTAATGACGGGCTGGTGGGCCTGACATCAGACCCGGTCACAACAATAGGAACTTGATTCACTCGGTAGATAATTAAAGGATGAGAGTGTCAAAGATGCTGTTTGACAGTGCTCTTGTAAAACCAGTTTTATTCTTGGTAATTAGAAGTTCGGTTGATTAAGCGTAGCTGCCAAGGTAGAATAGATTTCTACAACACATTTGATTTCATGACGCATAGCGTTGAAAGGAATATCCCGATGCAGCGGGGATGAGCAACATGTGGGATGGACGATAGCGTAGCTAAATAGCAGATGACAAAACTAGCTATCAGGGGAGGACTTCCCAGAATTGTTCTGCTGAGATCAGTGGTAGGTCAAACATTATTCACTGTTTGTATCTGATACGGCAGCAGATACCAAACTGCTGCGGATAAAACTTCTGGATGGGACAAATATTGGCAGAGCGGTAAACAGAGCCGAGGCTGTTGGGCAGAGCAGCCAGGATCGCTTGGAGCGCAGGGCCCGAACAAAAAGTCTTTGTGTTTAACTAAACATTAATTTAAACAGAGGAAGTGAGATCTACCTCTGCAGTGAGAAACAACCGTTTGGCAGCATCTGCTTCAGCACCCCCGTGGGTTTGTTTCCCTCTTGTCCAGTGTGGGTCAGGGAGAGAGCGGCATTCAGGCAACTCCGGAGGCACTCGTGACTTAAAAGTTGCCCCAAGAGCAGAGGAGAGGCCAGGCAGAGCTGTGCAGCATGGGGATGCTGGGAAGGAGAGCAGAAAGGCAGCACTATGGTGCTTCCCCTCGGTGCTGGGGCTGCAAGACCAATTTTGACCCCAGATGTGTAAAGAGGAGGGAAGGACTAGTCAGGGTAAGAGTGGTTTTGCCTCTGCCTACTTGGTGATGCCTCCCAAATAGTTTGGGGTGTTCTGACGTCCAGAGGTGGCACAGCAGAGGGAGACAGCACTTTATTGCAGCTGAAGGGGATGCCCCATGGTGGGAGGCTGGAAGCTTTGTTAATCTCATGAGGGGGTTGAGGATCAGGTCAAAAAAACACCTTTGTGTCAGAAGGAGAAAAGGGAAATAGGACTTCTCCAGTCTTCTGGGCAATGGTGAGATGAGAAACCAGGTGTAGGGCAGAGTCACAGTACCTGCAAGCTTATAACTTAGCACTGGTAGGTATGTAGGTTTGTTATTCAGGGTGGACACTTCTGTGGTGCGTATGCCAGCCAAAAATTCCAGGGTTCATAGCGGAACCCATGGCCGTTGTCGCAGAAGAAGCCTGACTGCATGATGTGCTGCTCCACCGTTGTGCTGCATGGGAGCAATCTGACAAATGTTAAGTCAGCTGCCTTCAGATGTGGGGTGAAGGGATGCGCATCTGAAGTGCGTGGAAGAAATGAGGTTTGGGCTTGATGCTGACTCCGAGGGAGCTTTGGTCTCAGAGAGGGATGACGTTCTCTGGGGACGCCGTACGTGCCAGCTCTCCCTGAGGACTGCCCAGTGAAATCCAAAAGGAGACACCCGAGGGAACGCGTGCATCACTCAGTTAAATGCTACGTTAGACATTGGTGATGATACGATAATTACATTAGAAAGGATAGATTTTATGACAAGCAGAGAATAAGGAGTAATTAATAGACTAGGAGGTGATGGAATTGGTAAGAAATTTTCCTTTCAGGGGCGTTTCATTCTGGTATTCTGCTCTTGAATCACCTGGCTATGTCACTGTCAGAGACCTAGTCCTGGTGGCTGTTGCTTTTTTGACCTAGTCAGGTAATTTCCTAGGCTCCTATGTGCTAATTAGAGGTTTAATCAAGCTCTGGTGATGCCCAGCCTCCCTGAGGGACAAAAGATGATGCTTCAGTGCAAGGAGGCTTTTACTGAGACTGCTTATCATGCCATTATGCCTGTAACTGACTGCTTTGCTTTTTTAATTTGCTGATGAGCCCCTTAGCTCAGGAAGCAAGGTGTAAGCTTTTTCTAATTCCTCTCCAGTTCTGATAATGCAGTATTTCAGGAGTGGCACAACTGCTCCTGAATCACACAGACCATCGGAGCTTTTGGCCCTGCTGTCAGCAGGAGGAAGCCGGGAGGCAGGCAGCCTGGCTTTCAGCAGTGCCCATCTGTGCCTGTGGCCCTCGCTCAAGTCACGTCCTAGCGGCAGGCTGGGATCACACCGGGACAGTGTTTGGTGCTTGGGGCTGTCCACCTGCACCCGCTGGACCTCTCAGCTCACACCTCCTGAGAACGGGCAGAGGGGTGGTCCGGGGCTGTCACCTCCTGGGGCAGGGAGCTCAGAAGAGGGAGAGAGGCTTTGCTTTCCCTAGGCCTCTGTTTTTGTCATGTGCTTGGGAATTTTTCCCCTATCTCATTCCATTTGTATGACAGGAAATGCCTTCTGTTTTTGTGAATTACTTTTCACACAATAGAGGTGTGGTCCCTGCCGTTCTCCAGATCACTTACCTTCCTGGTGGGGCGCCAGCTCAGGGTGCTCTCGCCTGACCGCTCTCACTCGACGGGCCTCGCTGCTTCTCAACGGGCAGAGGCAGCTCTGGGCCTCCGAAGTGGTGTGCCCACCTGCTCCTTTCCTCCCCTTAGCATCTGCAGAGGGGCTCGGATGTAATTCCAGTCCTCCTCTTCGTAGTTCTGTCATAGCTGAAGCCCAGAGCTGCAATATCACCTAATTTGGGGAGCTCCTGGGGCAGGCTCAGTTCCTGTGGTCAGCTGTGTCTTGGGGCTTTTGGGAAGCGGGGCTCAGAGAGCACTTGTGGCTGGCTGAAGCGGAGGGGTTTTTCTTCCTCTGTGTGTCACGGCTCAGCTGTGCTGCCCAAAATGGGCCTTAGCCATTCCCTCGGCACTGAGCCAGCCCTGGAGCTGCAGGCAGGTGCGTGTGCGCTGCGGGGCGTCCACCCCGCGGCCCCCAGGGAGGAGCTCCAGGCCCCTGCCACAGGGCCTTGTGCTCAGGCAGCCCTGTCTGGCTGTGAGCCTGGCTCAGCCTGCGGTGGGTGCGCTCGGTCTGCGGGGGCAGTGTGCGTGGTTCCACAAACCCCTCGAGTTCTCTCATCTGCCTGCGCCTGGGTCTGGGCCACGCTTCAGCCCTCTTCCATCCCCATCTGCCTTTTGGCAGGATGGAAATGGGAGGTGGGCAGAGCACGTGGCCCGGATGGACGGGCTGGGGTCCTGTGTGACACTGGAACACAAGTGGGTGTGAGGTTGTTTATCTTGGGCTTGAGATTCTTGCTCTTCTCCAAAGGTTGTGTTATCATTTGCCAGCTTCCGCCAAATTTGGTGAGGAATGTGAGGTTGGGTAGAAGAGAGCAGTCCAAATTTAATGCTGCCCTGAGAGAAGGACGAGCAAAGCGCAGCTAATTCACTCTCGGGCAGCATTTGGGTACTTCAGAAGTGTGTTTATAGCCCACCACGATGTGCAGCATAGGCATAGTTCTGTGCAGCATAGTTCTGTGCAGCATAGTTCTGTGCAGCATTCCCAGGAAGGTAAGAGGGGAAGGAGGCGTTCACACCTGGAAGCAGGCTCTGTTAGTTTGACATCCTTACGTGACTTTTTTTCCCCTCCCTTTACAGGTACCAGAGATAAATCGGGACGTGCGGTGGCAATAATAACGACGAGGAACACGGTCTGGTTAAACCCCCACTGCAACACCACGGAGCTTGTACGCCTCCTCCTGTACTTGCACAGCATCCCAAGGTCTGTGGCACTCGGGGGCTGACGGGGGCAGCTGCTGCCACGTCCGCTTGTCTTGTGGGGTGTGGGAGCTGAGGCAGGGAATGGAACGGGGGGATTTGGGAGCTGCGATGGGGCAGTCATGCAGCAGCTCCGCAATGCAGCGTTGTGACGTGGTATTTGAGGGCCAGGTCTCCAAGCTGAGAGGGAGGAAGGATCTGCAAGGGTTGCGGAAGTCTCGCTGACTTCCACTGTTGGCTAACGTTACCTCTTTTTCTCTGTCCTTGCAGACCCGAGTGTCAGGCTTTGGGTCTGACTGTTCTGGTGGATGCTCGTCGCTGCTCACCGGTTCCTGCGCTCTTCAAGGCATTCAGCATCTTGCAGGTGAGCCTCGAGCTCGGACAAAGGAACATGACTTGGCTTGCCGTCTCGGTTGGATGTTATATCTCCATCTGCCATGTGTCTCCATCTGCCACCTGGCTTTGGGAGATGGAGTGAGGCACGCAGCCCTGTCCTAGGAGGATGACCTGGGCTTGCCAGGCTGCAGCCAAAGCAAAAAAAAAAAATTGAGGAAGTCAGAGTTAGAGAACACCCCTCCAGTGTTGCTTCCATCTCTATGCTGAGAACCATTCCCAGGTTGAAATGCTCTCATGAATTGTTGTGCTTGGAGGTGCTGGCCAGGAAATACGCAGGGATTGTTGCCCGCCACAGGGAAGGGAGCAGCCTCTGCCTGCTGCAGAGGGAGGGGAAGGGCACTGCTTGTCAGACCAGGTGGAAGAGCACATGCAGCTGTTGATGTGGCTGCTGGTGAGTGATGGGAATCGGACATGCTGTAACTCCAGACTGCTTCAGGTCAAAGGCTTTCTATCAATCACTTGGAAAACAAGTGGGTTGTGTTGCCCCTGCTCCCAAATCACTTCTGTCTGCTGTTATTAGAAAGCCAGAGGAGATGCTGGGTTGTAGCTGTGACTAATCTTGTTTAAGCAGATGTTCCTTTTAAATCAGAGCTCAGGTCTCTCAGGGCTCAAGCTCTGCAAACTGGAACGGGGCAATGTTTTAATGAGGCTGGTGTCTCTGGTTTATGTGCTTTGGTGCCACATCTGAGAGCTGGGGCTGAGTCAGAGCTCTGTCCTCCTGCTTCCTGGGCTGGGTGGAGCTGGGAGCTGTATCAGTGGGCTTGCTCTCTGGGGGAAGGAGTTATCTGGTGCCCTGCTCAGTCCTGCAGAGGTACCAGGCATGCGATCTTCTCTTTCATGCTGTGCCCACGTGGCAGTGGGCTTGCTCGGGCTTCTGAGTGCTTCCATGTGGGTTGCAAGGCTGTGTTTTAGGGGGGTGATTTGGAAATCAGCAACGTGTTGAAACGCAGTGTGCTTTTTGGACCACTCCTGGGTCCTCAGTCTCGTAGAGAGTGGCAGGAATAAAGCCCTCCTAACCCTGAGCTTGCTATCCTCTGAAACGGGGAGGGAGGAAAAGCTTTTTTTGCACTACTTGTGTAATATCCTGCTGTGATGTCAGGTTGGCTCTGAGCATGGGGTAGAGCAACAGTTAGTTAGCAGGGATTAATGTGCTGCAGGACAGGTTGCTAGAGCTGAAGGTGTGCTGCAGGTAACAGTGACTGGCGGAGGCTGATTACTCTGCTTGTGGTTTGCTGGTCCTTACCCTGCCTCCCTGGCAGACTCTGTAAACAAGACCTGTTTGGCTGGCTCCTCATCTGGTTGTGGCACCGGGGTAATCCCCTGGCTCCGCTGAGCCGCTTGGGGATCCTGAGCATTTACTTCTGGTTTGCCCCTGTCTTCCCATGACAGTGCTCTCATCTGCTCTGAAATAAGGACAGAGACGTTTAGAAAACTGACTGTAACTACAACGAGGCAGCTAAACTTTCTAGAGAGCAGCAGGGTTTGCTGGGCAGTGGATGTTGGATCGCAGTCAATGTGCTGTGCTTGTAGGGTCACAGAACAGATGTCTCCTTGGGGTCCTTTCTGAAATCCCCGATACATCTCTTATCGCTGGCAGACTGTCTCTGGAGAGCTCGTTTCTCTGCTGCTCTGCTCTCTACTTCAACAGGATTTTATTTACCTGGCTTTTGTGAAGCCTGCTGTGAAACTGTGGGTGGAATCTGTTCGGTGTTGAGACCCAGTGTTGCTTGTTCAGTTCTGAAGGGATGTTTTCCTCTTGTCTCAGCAGTGAGGAGCGCTTCACAGTGGGTAAGCACCGACCAGATGACCTAACACAAAATCCCTTCGTGCTGCAGCTCTCGGTCTGTTAACCCTACAGAGCCTCCCTGGGGAGGGAAGACTGATCCCAGAGGTTTCTGGGTCAGCATCAGCCAGGCTGAGGAAATACCTCTTCCATTTTCCATCTTTCTGGAATGAACGTGCAAATAGAATTTCTAAGTGCCAACAGACAACTTCTGGTGCCTGCAGGTAGCTTTCCTGCAGCGCTGGGAGAGCCACCTCATAAGCGGGTGAAAGCTTCTCACCCTCTTTGCCTTCAGTTGTCTTCTGCAAGACTTCCTTCCCTATCCTCTTTCGAATATGGGCGGACGGGCACTGCTGGCAGTCTTTCTGTCCCGGAGAGCACTGGGAGCAGAGGCAGAATAAAGTGCTGCAGCTAACTTGAGAAGAATTAGGAGATGCTCTGGCAGCTCTGTACGGAGGAGAAGGGAAGCGCGCAGCGCATACGTGCTGCAAGAACAGATTGTGCTTGTTCCTGCGGGAAGCTGCGTAATGATGCTTTGGAGCAGGATTTGTGCGGAGGTGCTGTGATGTTTGGTCGCAGCTCTCCACGAGCTGGCTCCATGCTGTGGGGGCCTGCAGGGGAACTTTGCCGTGCAGCAGTGGGGCTGATCCCTCGGTCAGTGAGCAGGCAGGGCACAGACAGCAGGGTGTGTGCGCGCTGGGCTTCACTGAACACATACCTGTGGGATTTTCTTCTGCCTGAGCTCTCAGAAGCACGATACTTCCTGAGCACTGTGCATCAGTGTGAAAGCTTAACCGTGCTGCGTCTGTGTGCTGGACCTGGCGGGGAGAAGCCTGTCCACGAAGCCAGGGATACAGTAGCAGTTCAAAGCAGGAAATTTCTGTGTGATCCTTGCTCTCCAGGAATGTGTTTACAAGCCCTGTTACTTCAGCAGTATGGAGGACCTTGGTCTGATGTTAAAGACCAGGGACCTCCCATTGCTGTGTTAGCAGTGCTCTCGGAGGTTGTGTGGCATTTGGGGGCTGCCAGTGCTTCAAACTGTGCTGATGCTGTTAGGTTTGGCCTTGGGCTTCCACCAGAGTCAGGAAGCTAGAAGATGGTTTGGAGGAAGATGGAAGAAATTACGTAATTCTTTGATTTAAAAAATAATAAAAGGACCGGTGTCTACCCTGCTGCTTTCTGAACTGCTCTGTTCTTTGATGTCCCCATTGTGGCGGTGCCGGAGGTGCGGAGTCCATTGGAAATGTGGGGCTCAGTATCTTTGCTTCCACACAGCTGGTTTTGTTAGCAGAGGAGGCAAGAGACTGGGCGAAAACCTGCAGGAAAGCTGCTGCAGGTAGCATCCTGCTGCTTCCAGCTCTGCCTGCGTCCCAGAGAGCTTCTGTGAACTGTTTGAGTCTGCTCGGGTGGATCCCTCAGGGCTGGATGAGTCTGGCTTTTCTTCAGCTGTTTAAAGAACAAATATGGTGAAAAATACTTCATTTTTTTTCTGGAAATGTTTCTTTCTCTTGGTCTGGAAAGCCCTGAGCTTCTCCCCTGACAGCTTAACTTGTGAATGGTTTTTCAGTTGCTATTTTCAGCAGCAACAAACAAGCAAATGAGTGTTTGGCTGCGGTAACCCTGTGTTACACCATCGCTACCTTTATCCTCTCTCCGATTGCACATCTCATGACTGCTGAGTATAAGAGGGATTGTGAAATAATACATTTATTTAATTTTTAGAGTCATGACCTGTCTTGGCACTGTGGCTAGTTCTCATCCTTCAGTACTTTTTAGCAGACAAATTTAGAGCTGCATCCCACTGTACGTTCAGGCAAATCCAGTGCTGCTCACACGGCTGTAATGTCTCCCCATGCTCTCTTCAGATGAGCTTTAGTATTTACCTAATTCAGCCTAATTATGCAATACATTCTTCTTGGCCTTTTGATCAGTGTTCAAATAACAGTGAAAGTGTGAATGAAAGGGATTTGAGACGGCTGAGAAACCTCTGACTGTTCTGGGAGGTGTTTCAAGCTGGGATTTTTTCCCTGCCTGTTCAAAAGGATCCTCTTATAGCACTACAGAGAAACGTCTTTTCCTTTGCTCGGCAACCTCTGCTGCTGCCCGCACTTGCAGGATTGGGTTGTGCTGGCGTTGTTTCTTAATTGCCACGCTGGGCCCAGCGTCAGGTTGGGCAGCTCAGGCTCTGCGGGGCGATAGGCACCTGCCTCTGCGCTGGAGCATTTACTTAAACGGGGCTCCCTTTTTGCTGTGGGCTCCTGCGTGCAGGTTCCCTTCAGCTCGAGCGAAACCAAGAAGGATTTGTTGCTGGACAGGTTCCGAGATCTGTGCAGAGGCAAAAGACACCTCTGAGACATTTCGATGGGGTGGCTCTTAGTTAACCCCATGGAGTGGCAGCTTCTCCTTGCTATCCAGCTCCAGGCATCGTGTGTCTAGTGGGCCCTGTCACCATGGTCTGAATGTTTCTGCTGCGTTTCCCTGTTCCTGCTGTTGCTCTCTGCCTGTTTCTCACTTCCCTGTAGAGTGCTTCTATAATTGGAGAGCTGATCCTGGATCGCAGAGTTTGAACTACAGCTGCCAGACGTCCCTTGGGATGTCCAGATAGGAATTTCTGTTGGTTTAACACTAGCAACAGGATGCGAGTCCTTGATTGTGAGTTGGCAGTAAGTAAAGACGAGATGACATTTTTTGGCACTGTGTGGAAAAAAAGCTTCTTTTCGGTTAGGAGAAATGACCAGGAAAATTATCAAGAAAAAACTTGGACATCGAACATAATTCCTTTTAGTTATTTTTTTCCTCCCCCACCACGTCCCGGTGTATAAGGCAGCATTTTTTTTAGTGTAGCCAAGACCTGACCTCTTTCATTGCTTCCTTAAGTACTGCATGACTAGTTGATCTGAAGCAAACTACCTTAAGGACGTAGCCTTGGTGCCCTGCAGAATGGCCTTCCCTATTCCTGGTGACTGCCTTCCAGGCTACCTTTGAAGGATGAATTGCAGTTTCTTTTGTACAAAACTGGTACGGTTTCTCCTTAGCATCCTGGATGGATAGGTGATGGTTTTGCACTCTGTTCTCTTTTAGGACATGGATCCTCATTGTATTCATGGAGTACTGCTTCTGGTCGAAAGAGATCTGACTTTTCGGGTGGAGAAGCCGGCAGCAGGACAGGTAATGGAACCGTTTGGCCAGGGCTTGCTGGGGAGCCGTTGATTTCCTGTTTAACTCCAAGCAGCGAGTTCTCTGTCCACTAATACATGTTTATTCTCACATGAAATCTCTGTAGTTGTTCTCCCTATTTTATGGTTGTGGCCTATTACGGGTGTGGTATTTATAGGGTTGTAAAGTTTATGCGAGCTGAACATCTCTCTGTCATGCTGTGTTTATTGTTGAGTCCGTCACCGACATGTGTGCTGTAATTATGTCAGGCTGCTGGGGCCCTTGAGATGCAGGAGGTTTGCTGGGGGCACAGAGAGCAGCACGGAGGAGTCCTGCACCACTAACAGTAACGGAGAAGCTTTTCATGCTCTTCTGTTAACAAGGGAGAAAATAGTTGGTCAGGAGGAGATCACGTTCTGCTCAATTCTGGGCTTCATCCTGTGAAGGTACTTGTTGCTTGGCAGGCTTTTGCATATCTCACGTTCCCTCTCCTTGCAGCCACTGCTGTCAGCAGCTGAGAGACTTCTGCAGGAGGGGGGAGAGGAGAAGTGTATGTGCGTAAGGTTCCCTTCGCAGCTGAAAGGTCTGGGAAGACTAACAGCAGGTGCTGATGGAGCGGGGAAGATGATCTCAGCATCACCAAACACCCCCACTAGAAGTAAACCTGCCTTGGTGTTCCACAGCTGTACACGAAACGCAGGCTTTCAGCCTCTCTCGTCTGAACGGAGCATCAGGCTGCATCTTAGTCATCTCCCTCTGCACCAAGCCTGTTAGGAGCTGCAGGGCTGGAGTGAAATTCTGCGCCTGCCACAAAATCCTGCAGGTTTCAGAGTTTCAGGCCCTCCCTGTGGATGAAAACATTGGGAGTAGCGTCGTGTTCGCTGTGTGTGTGGTGTGCTGCCCTGAACGGCCAACAAACAGTAAACACTCTTAGTCCGTTCCCTCATTTCCCCCCAAGTGAAAGAATTTGAAGTGCACAAGGGGTGTGCAGGTGTGTGCATGCAGGCAGGGCTCCAGAAGACGTTATTTAAAAGCGCTGAACAGCTCCAAAGTGTGTAGGAGGAAGCGGCAAAGCCTGATAAAGTCACACGGGAGGAATTGGAAGCATCCTCGCTATTTCATAAGGAGGTGAAAACTTCACAGAGTATGTGTGGGGTTAAATGTCTGCACCTGAGATCCTGGAGTCTGGGCTGGCTTCCACATACCTTCAGGAGCACTTGTCTGTTTCTCTAGCATGCTCTGGTGAGGTACTACAGGCTCGCAGAAGGCAAGTTATCAGTGTCAAAATCTAGGAAAGACATGGAGCAAATAGCTGCTGTGCTGCGTGGAGAATTGAGGGCAGGGCAGAGACTGCTCTCCGAGAGGGAGATCTCGGATGTTTTCCAGGAAGCGAGATGGGGAAGCTGGGGGCTGGATTTAACCTCTCAGGCTCTCCAAACAAATGCAAATTGCAACCCAGTGTGTGAGCTTATGAGGGAGTTGCTCTGCTTATACTTGGAGGTATTGGCTCTAGAGAAGGCTGGCTGCTGCCAGACTTCCATCACAGATGTTCTGCTTGGTAAAACAACGTGTTGTGGCCTGCGTTCCCTCAGGGTTCGCCCACAAAACTGCGCAGCAAACTGCTCTAAGATTGAATTGATTTTTTTCCTTCATATTCCAGATACACAGTGTGCCTTGTTTCTATGCAAGATAAATAAAGGAAAAAGAAACGCTGTCTCTTGTTAACCTTCCCCTCCTCCTTGCCAATACTCACTGCCCTTTTCTCTAACGCCGATGCACTTTTATTTCTTCTCTTCCCATGCAGTTTGAGATTCTCACCTCCATGAAATCCCTTCATAAGCACATAGACAGCTCCCAGCTGCCTCTAGAACTGGATGGGACCTTCCCTTATTGCCACCGGGACTGGTTGAGCTTCCGCATGGTGAGTAGCACGTCGTGTTCCCTGGTGTCTGAGAGAAGGAGTGGCAAGGTAACGGAGCTGAAGCAAGGGAGAGGAGCCTGTCAACAACCAGGCCTAGAAGCATTAAAGGGCAGTGCTTCCTCTAACGGCTGTGTGCACAGATGACAGCTTCTGTTATCAAAAGGTTACTAATATTGTCTCCCTGAAATGGATGCACTCTGAGGCCTGGTAGCATGACTGCAGGACCTATAAATTTAGTTTTTAACTCATCTGCTTGAACTGCGTTAATCCAGGTTTGACCATATTTGGAAGGGAAAGGAGAAACAGCATCCTTCTTTGTTGTTCGTGGCACTTTGCTTATATTTGGAGGCTTAAGGGCAGGCACTTCTTGTGCTAATCTCAGGAGATGTCAGTACCCAATCATCAAGAACTAAAAAATATAAAAAATGGTTAGATCTTGGTGGGTTTCAGGCAGGTTTTCCAGACAACAGTGAGCTACGTAGTGAAAACTGCCATCCTGGTGGGAGTCAAACTTGGAAATTCCCGATAATCATTTCAGATAATTACAGGAACATCTCTTTCCTCCTTTGTTCACTTGCTTACCAAAGTTGTCATCAAATTTGAACTGTTTAGAAAACATCTAAACTAAAAAGATGGAGAAGATTCAGCCGTGGGGTGCATTTTATTCCTCTTTGCGAGCTGGCTGTGTCAGGCTAGGAAACCGGCTTCCCCGTGCAGGGTCTGGTCAGCGAGTCCTAGGAGCAGGACAGCAGTAGGAGGGAGTACCAGCAATCTGTTCCTTCTCCCTGTTTCGCTGCTGTGCGGATGCCTCGGTACCACGATCCTGTTCGACCTCTCTGTGGAAATGTTTGTGGTGGCGCAGGTTAAGCCTCAGCGACAGAGGGGCCGAAACTGCAGTGCCCAGGCGCAGTTCGTAAGGGAGGGAGCCCCAGCAAAGGGCGCTGCAGCCACCAACGCTGTGCACGCTGATGATACTTGGCAGGGTTGCAGATGTTGCTGGCCATGCAGCAGGGGATGTGCGGACTGCCAGAAGTCTGCAAAAGTAGCAGCTGTGGCGCCAGTACCCAGCCCCGCGTGCACCCTTGCTGTGGAGGGCGCGTAAGTCCTGTGGCTCGTGTGCTTGTTGAATCTTTACAAGCTGTACTGAGACATGATTTGGCACACTGAGATGAGACGGGATTAAATCTCTGTAAATCTGCACACAAATTGGCTGTCTTTGCGTCACGTTTGACTTGCTCACCCCGGTGGATGACAGAACCGTCCCCTCTGCTTCCAAACGATGCAGTGCTCGCCTGGCTCCGAGCTCGCTGCGCAGGGCGCTGCGAGGTGCAGCATTCGAAGCAGGTTGCGGTATCACTGATACAACGCTGTTGTGTTGCTGGTGGCAAGCTTCGGCAGTCAGGCTCAGCACGTGCCAAACGTGAACTTATCTTCTCCAACTTGTTTCAGAACCCATTTTTTAAAAAACTTCACACCTAACAAGCACTGAACCCATGCTGATGCAACACAGAAGCCGAATTTTGGTGCCTAGGCTTGAGTTTGAGGTTTGTTTGGCAGCAAGGAAGCTTTGCAGTAGGACATGGATTTGTTTTTTGGACAGGGTTGAGAAAAGCTCAGGAGCTGAGGTGCTCGGTCTGTGCAAAAGGATAATTCTCGAAGGCAGGAGCATGGTACCAGACTACCTCTTGTTTCCGTGTCTTACGCTTTACTGTGCAAAATGTTACCAAAGGGAGTCGGTGTAGGAATGGGTGTTTGGGTTGCCTGTTTGTGTAATGCGCTGCATGTGATAATGACCCATATGCTCAACCCCTTTTAGATCTGCAGCTGTGTGGCAAACAGATTTATTTCCTGCCTCAGCGATCTCACCTGCATCCTGCCTGCTAATCCGTCCCCTCTGGGGCTGTTCCAGCACTCCAAAGAGGGAGTTAAATTCAGTAAAGATTCAAACCGCAGCTTTTTCTTTTTTCTTTTTCTTTATTTTTTTGAATAGCTCTTTCTCCCTTCCCTGATTACAGTGGCTAGAGGGTGGCATTTGAGAGTCTTTATCAGTGACTGTTTAGAAAAGTCGCCTCCTCCCCTGTGTGTGAGATTTGTGGTGTGGTGGTTGGTGGTTTTTTCCCTCAGAGAGAAGGGACTTTGCTACTCGTTTAAGGTGCTTTAATTGTGGAAGCTTTCCAGTTTCCTAACCTTTAATTTACACTACTTTTAATATGAAGAGGAATGATTTAAAGTATAGAAATTGTACTCGTTCTAAGTTTTGCTCCTCCAAAATGCGCGCAGAGTGATTCATCTTAGTGGAAAGTTACAAGAAATGCTAATCATAGAAGAATGTGGGACATAATTGTACTGATTTTCTTTTCTCTAAAAGCATGGCCCAGACATGCCGTGGTGAGTTTGTAAGGTCTGCACAGAGGACTTGGTACAGAGTGATGCATCTGAAGCCTGTGATGGCTCCTGGGCTTCTTTTTGCTGATGATACAGCTTCACCAACAGCATAATTGAACCCTTGGGTTAATGGCGTTTGATCCTGTCTTGATTTCTGTCCTTTTAACCTTCTGCAAGCTGAAAAGATGGCTTTCTCATCAGCTGTGAGACAATGATCTCTGCCCTGGTCCTTTCCTCTTGTAGAAACTGGAACACTTGCTGCAAGGATGCCAAGGGGCTTGTGCCTTCCTCCAGGGAGCCATCCACAAAGTGGAATCTGGAAAACTACCGGAAAGAGCTGAGGTAAGCATGTAGAACATACACTGCTGCCTGGAGAAGCTGGTTCTTTGATCCCTCAGCGGCAACCAACCCAAGAGATCTCACCTTGAGTTGTGCTTGTTGCTGCTGGGTTGCTTGCTGTGTGGACAGACAGATGTAGTGGAATAATGTTTCTAGCTGTGAGAGCAAGGGGTGTTTGTGTAGCGAGGGCTTGATCACTTCCCTATCCAAAGAGCACTGGTCTGCACGAGGTCAACGCTCACGAGGGACTGCAGGTACAAAATTAGTTTAGGAAGGGCACTGGACTCCTAGGAAGGTGTCTCCTTTCCTCCCCCACCTCTGCTGGTCTCTCTTGAAGAACCGTTGCAGCGGGGGAAATGCATTTGCTGCTGAAGCTAATTTCAGTGCAGCAGAAAAACGCTGCGCAACCCACACCTTTCTGAGTCTTCTTTACAGAGAGCGGAGGGGAGAGAAGGATCAGAAAAGGGGAAGAGGAATCTGCTGTGTTTGCCAGCAAACTTCAGTGATTCAGTTAACTGTGTCACTTAGGGGCAAGGCAAGATTATTTCCGTTGGCAGGGTGGATGTGAAGCGTTCTCTGCAGCTCTGTAGCTGGTACTGGCTTGGTGGCTCTAGCACTGAGCAGCCACCTCGAGTGGGCTTGCATGGCCTGGCTACAGTTACGTGGCAGCACAGATTTCATGAGGCCAAGGCTGTGCTGTGGCTCCGGCTTTGCTGCCTCTAGAAGAGAAATTCGGAAGGGGGCAAGAGGAAGGTGCAGAGACCAAGCCCGTGTTGTTGCAAACATGTCATCCCTTCCTGGGAAGCCTCTCTGGGCCCTCCTGGATACGTGGGCACCTCTACCAACCCTTCGGGTGCTTGTGCCATGCAGGTCCGGCTCTAAGAATAGCAGGAGATAGCTGTAAGTGGAACATGGGGCTGAAAATAATGATTCTGTGCCCAGCAAATGGAGCATGGTAGGAGTTGGGTTTCAATTTTAGCCTGGTGGGCAAGGTTTTGAGGGTGTAAGGACCACTGTTTATCACTTTGGACTTGGCAGGCTTGGAAGAAACAGCCGTGGGAACCAACCTCCCTCTGTGCTAGGGTGGGACAAGGTGAGATGTGGTTTGGGTTGGGTTGTGCACTGTTGATTTTTCTGCCTGTTCCCTCATTGCCCAAACATTGCTGTGACCGCTCATCGCACTCTTATAATCCCTGCAGGAGGCAGCTGTGCTGCTGAGGAATTACAGGCAGTTGATGAAGAACGTTCTGGAAGACGCACGGCTGGTCCGGCTGCAGCTGGAGGGTGGAGCACTCCTGGCCAGGCTGAGGAAGGAGGAATCGTGTGTCACCCTCACCCATGACTACAGGTGAGCCCCAGCAGGGTGGGAGAAGAGGAGCTGGAGGTGAGCAGAGAGCAGGCAGGGGCAGCCTGTCCATGACCCGTCCTTGGTGCAGACCGGTGTGGTTTTTCGTGTAGTGAGGACTTTTGCTGGAAACAGCAAAAGTGAAGAGCGTAATGAATTGTACGCTTATCCTGGCTGCTCTTTCCTCAGTCCGAAAATTCATCCCTTCCTGACTGGCTGGGTTCATTTAGATGGTTATTAAAGCTCCTTTGCCAAGCCAAACCAGACTCACCTGTAGTGAGGAGAGGGCCGGATGCTTTGTGCACCCCTAAAGCACAAAGTCTTACTTGACGATGCCGGTGATCAGCGTTTGGGTCCAAGGCGTTATCAGGGTGCAATTTGCCAAGGCACTCCTCATGTAAGGGGATTTCCAAGGACCTTGACTGCAAGGAATGCTTTCTGGTTATAGCAAACGCTGATCTCTTCACGCATTGGCGCGGTTTGCACAGCAAATATTCACTGCCCGTTTGCAGAATCGGTATGAGAAGCGGGGGAATGAGAGAGGCCAGCTGTTTGAAATCCCCAGGGCATTGCACAACTCCTGTTTGTACTGCTAAAACACCTGAAGCCTATCAGCGTGTGAAGGCCTCTGTGCTATGTGCTGTGCAAACAGCCAGGCAGCCCTTGCACCCAGCAGCTTCCAGCCCCAGCGGGAGATAAGCGCCGGTGCGTGGGTACGGCGGGGGCACAGCGCATGGCAGGGCAGCGAGGAACGGCCTCGCGCATCTGCAGCCTTGCCCTCATTAAACTCTCTGTTGCCATCACAAACCGAGAGGTTTGAAGGAGGGAACGGAGCGAAGATAAGAAAACAGCTTCCAGGGTGTCTCACCCGAGCGCAGGGAAAAGGAGGTTTCTCTCTGAAAATCCAACAAGGGGATGAGGGTGCAAGTCGCAGCCTGTCGCTGGGAGGCAGGGGTCGGCATTTCAGGGCTGAGTGCGGGGGGAGCCTGGGGACCAGCGGTGTAAGCGTTTCGTTTCCCTGCCTGCCGTGACTCCTGCCAGCAGCTCTGGCAAGCCGTGAGGACACACTTTTTGCTGAAATGTTTAAGTGCTCTCGATGCAATTTCGAGCAGAATTAGGACAATGCAGCCTTTTTATTCTGACATGGTGTGAGAAGCACACATAATGCAGGTTGTTGTGGTTTGTGTGCGCCTTTTTTCTCTCCCTTTAAAGCTGCTGTGTTGATTAAAATTAGAGCCTTCAGAGAATGGGGAGAACATGCTTGCTTTTTATGTTTTGTTTTGTTTTTAAGCTAAACCTGTGTTCTTGTGCAGGGAAATGATCAACTTTGAAACCTGATCTGACAGAGCCCCTAAGGATAATTTACTGCTTTGATTACCTTAGCGAGGGCAGGGGTGGGACACACACACACAGTGCTTTGATTGCACCGTGTTTGAGCACATGCCGAGGCTGTGTAGCGTGTTCTCTGTTTAATTCAGGTCATGTTCGTTGCCTGCCAGAATGAATGGAGTGTGTATGCTGCAGGTCGGATATATGGGGCTCTGTCCAGCCTGAGGAGCTTTAAACGAATGCAGATGGAAAATGTTAGCCTTATTTTAGGCTGTGGAACAGTTGCAGAACCTAAATTCCATGCGGTGTTTTAAATAAGGAAATGCCTGCTTGTTGTGTAAGTCAGATGCTCAGGGCAGAGCGCTAAAGATGTTCGCTCTTCACTGCTCCAGGATCCTTGGCAACGAGGAGAAAAGCTCCATGGCTTGGCCAGAGAGCCTGCATAAGGCACTGTTACTTTTAGATCCTCCACAGATTGCGCTTGCTCCTTTAGCTCCTCCTGTCTAAATTGCTGTGCAGATATTAGAGCTTCTGGGCTCTGTTACCCTGTGAAGGCTCCTGGGTAGGCTGCCTGAATGAACAGGATCAAAGCAGGGTTGTAGCAGAACACAGCAGCTGGCCTTCTAAGCTAGTGTGCAGTGGCTGTTGGTGGACGTGGGTCCACCGTGAGACTTCGGGTGGTGATATATGAAAATGGAACAGGTTGTGGCTGTGCACTCAGCAGGGCCTGTCGTATCGCTTTCCTGAACTTGTGAGTTGTAAAATTTTGATCAATGCTGAGGTCTGTCATCCTCCTCCCAATACTTGAAATGTGAGTATTTTCAAAATTGAAATGGTTTTATCATTCTGGGCCTCCTTATGGCTTTTGTTAAACACGTGTCACATTGGTTTAGTTCTTTCTTTTCTCTTGTGTTGCAAAAACCTGATCAAGCAAAGAGTCACGACAGCCCAGACTTCTTAGTCTGAAGTTGTGAGGCCAGCTCTGAGCAGGTAACTGTCAAAATATGCACGAATTGCATGTAAGTAGAGGCATTTTTTTTAAGAGCAGGAGTTTTCTGCAGTCTTAGCTTCAATTAATTAAAATGTGCCAACCAGAAGTACAGGGCTAACAATAAAAAGCATGATTTTTCTGAAGAGGCACAGAGGGGAAGGACAAGCCCAGCTACACCATCGCTGTGGGACCGAAGAAGCAAGAGTCCTGCTTCGTAGGGGATGTGTTCTGCCAACTCTCAAGGCTGACTTTCCTTCTTGCTTGTAGCCTCAGGTAGCAAAAAGAAAATCCTGAAGTGGTACAAACCAGTCTGAAAACATGTAACCGGTGCTTAAGTGCAGGTTGGAAATAGTATCCTAAACTAGGCAAGCAAGCAGGCTGGTGCTCTGTGCAGCCGGTTGCTCTCTGCTGAATACCTTTTGGACACACGTAGCAAACAACCCTCGCTCTGGTCATTCTTCAGTAATGCAGCTTTTCCCTTGAGGTTGCTTTTGGCATCTTTCCCTGCTGTGCCCTCCCAGAGAGCCACGATGCCCTTTGGAGTGCTTGGTGACAGCGGTGGGACCTTGCTGCTGCTCAGGTCTGACCCGGGCCTTGGGCGGGTTTGCTAAACCAGCGACCTGGCTCCTTTCCTGCAGAGATTGAACTCATCGCATCAGGTCACGCAGGAGAGGTGCGTCACGGTATACATCCATTTGTTTCTCTGACAGATGCTTTAAGAGCTCCAAGAACCCCTCCTGGACGGTCCCCTCCTGAGAGGTGCTGCAGCACCAGAGCGGTGGCTTTGGCTGGTGACTGCTCTCTGTTCCCGGTGTGAGCTGACCTGGAGTCCCCGTGCTCTTTCCCACCAAGCAGTGCTGTAAAAGAAAGCCTTGCTCACCAGCTGCTGGTCCGCAGAGGGAAAGGCAGACTTCTCCGAGCAGTCTGTTTGGATCTCACCACTGTCCCACCTCCAGGAAGACCGGGCTGAACCTGCCCAAGGTGGGGGTGTGGTACTGGTGAGCCTGAGTCCTTCTGGTGCCTCCTTCAGTGCTGGAGTGATAGCTCCAGCACAGGCTGGCCACCTGAAGGTGCAGGTGGCCTGCTGAAGCCAGCATTGCCACTTATTCCTTGTTAGAGGAGCTGGCAGGGTTCAAACACAGCATATTTGCTGGCGCACCAACTGCTACGCTGAAGGCTCAGTGCTTCTTCAGGTCTGTTAGCACAGGAGCTGAAAGTGTTCCAGGTTTTGCTGCTCCAGCCTTTCTGGGGACTGAAATGCCAAGCCATTAGCCTAGCTGCAGTTCCTGTTGGTGAGCATGGACGAATGCCACGGAGACATCCACCACTTCAGTGCTGTTAATATCTATTTTTATTACTAGTTTTGGACAGGAAGTCTTTAATGAACTCAGTGTTTTTCTGAAGTTTTGTAGGGCTGGCTAGCAGGTGTGTCTCTGGCTTTGGGGTATCTCGTGTATCGATCAACCACCCTGTGGCTTGGAGACAACTCACCATGCCAGCCGTAGAAGGCGTACCAACGCATTGCTTATTTTGGGGTGGATTTTGAAGATTGCTCTGACACTTCCATCGTGAGCCTTGCTTGGGAAGCTGCCCAAAGCCGTGCAGCAGCAGTGGGAGCGCTTACTAAGGCGAGACGTCAGTGCGGGGACCGGGCAGTGAGGCGGAGGCTCCTTCCCCTGTCCTCAGCCAGACGTTTTCCACTGTTGTTCTCATTACTGCCGCTCTCCTGGCGTAGCCAGGAGCTGGGAATGCCTGCCAAGGTGAGGTGTCCAGTGATGCCTTTCGTCCTCTCGATATGCCGTGAGTCAGAAGTGGAGGAAAGAAAATAGAAACATTTTTTTTATTAATGCAAAGGTGCCTGCCTTATACTAGTCAAACCAGAATCCTCCTGGTGCGTGGCTCTGCCAGCAAACCTGCACTTAGCATGGCCCAGGAGTGGAACGCATCACGTTCTGCCTGCTGGTGGGCAAGGTGGCCGCAAGAGTAGATGTGAGAGCTGGGAAAAAGAGAGGAAAACCTCAGATGGTGAAAGCATGGCCAGGCTGGGTGCTGGGCTCTGTGCAGCACGGAACCAGAAAAATCATAATCTCTTCCCCCAAGCTTCTCATCTGAAAAGAATTTGTGCTTGCAAGCTGTGAATAAACAGCTTATAAATAGATGGAGGAGTGAAGCCTCCTTTTGTTTGCGAAGGCAGTGTAGTTAGCCTCTGTGCTTTGAGGGTGGAGCGGGGAGAGCCAAGAGCTGGTTCTGTCGGCTGCCTATTTTTAGTGTGGCTCGGTGATCTGGATGGGAGCCCTGGGTGGGGACCTGGGCTGAGCAGAGGTAATGGGCAGCGTGGAGCAGGCTTCCTGAGCGGCAGCTGCCAGGTTCCCCATGCTAAGCCCGCCTCGATGACAGCAGCAGAGGCTGACCGTACAGCTAACACCGCGCTTGTGCCTGCCTGCAGAGGGTCCTGGGCTGCCCTGAGCATGCACTAGCAACGCTCGCTTGGGTCTGCCCTGCGTGGCTGGGGCACTGCTCTGTGTTTTCTCATCCACCGCTCGAGACAGGGAAGCAGTTCCAGTTAAGTGGTGACAGAGCCAGACCTGCGTCGTCCGGGCTGTGGAGAAGCTGTGCAGCGGTTCCTGTCGCCCAGCCTGGTTTTGCAGAGATCAGTGAATAGAAACTTCAAACCCTACACAGTTGCGGAGAGATATTTTTCCAGGTTTGGAAGGATGTAAGGAACAGCTGGAGCAGCTAACCAAGAGATGTGATCGGGTCTTTGCTCCACCTGAGGCCTTTGAAATTAAGATTTAGATGTTCCTTCCCACTCCGTATCAGAGCGCAACCACAGCTTGTGCTGCAGATAGGATCATCCTGCTCCTCTGCACTGGTCTTCCCATTCTGAACGTCTGCTTGAGAGCCGCATGCAGCAGCGAGGCACAAAGTCTGCCTGAAATTGTGGAAGCCATGTCCAGCAGATGTAGGGTTCCCTGCTGGCGATGAAGCAGTGGCTCACAGCTGTGTGGTGCTGCGGGAGCTCGTGTCTGCGGGGCTTTGGCAAGACTCCTGCGGGAAGCAGCTCCAAGACCTGGGAGCTTTGGGTACCTTTCATGCTACCACTTTTCCACAGCGCACTCCCCTGACGTGCCCTGTGAGATGCACCTTTCAATGGTAAATGTATTTTGCATATTTCTTCTGGGAGCCTGCTCCTAAAACCTTCATCTTTGGGTTCAAATAAACTCTCGGTGTACCTTGAAGTGAGATGAAAAACCGTGCTGAAATCCTGGCCTCAAAGTTTGGCAGCTTTCTGCCACGAGACGCCTCTGCGCTGTTGCTGGTGACGCAGAAGATGCTGACAAACACAAAACCTTGGGCCCTCAGCAGTGCATGGGTGGCAGCGCTTCCATGTCCGTGTTTGTGTCAGGCGGAGGGAGGAGCGCACGGCGACAGTTCTATCCAAACACACGCCGTGCTGCTTGGTATTCATTTTCTTTACAGTCTAACCTGTTCCCTGTGTTTGCGTGGTGGTTTTAGCCTGGCAAAAAGCACTTACGCTCGCATTAAACAAACCTTGTTGCTCTGCACATAAAGGAGCGTGGAGCCGTTGTCGTTCTGGGTGTGCGAAGCGCTGTGTGGAGCCTCTCGTGGCGCTTGCAGGGAGGTATAAGATCGCAGAGCTCTTCTTAGGTAAGTTTTCATTGTTCTTTGAGGCTTTTCGTGAGATGATCCCTCTCAGCTTCCCCTCTGCTGTTCATTTTCTACTGCATTATGACCTGAATCTTCCTGGATTCAGCGGGTCTTTACCCAGAAGACTCCTGTTTTTGTTCTTGTTTGCGATCTTTGTCATGCCAACAGGGCTTTAGCTAATTAATGACACGCTGCGAGGTTTTTTATCTGTTTAAAAATATTACGGAAAAAAATGCAAAAAGTTTCCAGGGTAGGATGTTAGCTGGACCGCCCGAAGTTCCTGGCTCAGCCCACACCATCCCACAAGCACCGTGGTTTATGCAGCTGAGCTGGGGTGGCTGTTTCTGCTGCCGGGGTAGCTGATAGCGCAGTCACTGCTACGACCCCGTATTGTAAAGACTGGGAGCGTGTAAAAGGAGGATGTGTCAGGGACACGGGTATGTGGCTCGCAGTGGGTACACAGATTTGAGCAGAGCATCTTGAAACCCTTGAGGTCCTAACTCCAGGAACACAGCTGGCCCAGATAACGAGTGTAGATATTACTAGGTCAGTGTTCACGGGATGAGTTTTGGAGGTGAGAGTTCTTTCAAGCTGGTAGAAGACCACAACTGGAAGCTTGGTGGTCCCAGAAGAGCGTGGCCGTGTCCTGCCACAGGCTCCACTGTGGGGTGAGCTGCCCCCGTAATTTGGCTCTTTGTTGGGTTCCTTCAGGTCAGGTTTATAGATCGTACTGGGATTTACGCTCAACCGGTCTGAACACAGTTTGATTGCAACTGAATGCAGGTCAGGTCGGGAAAAGAATCCGAGGTAGCAGCTGGTGACCACACCTGGATACTTAACCTGTGCGCTTCAGTCCCACTGCTCTGGAGGGACTTCAGAGGATATTTGTGCTACAAACACATTTAACCACACTGTGCTCCAGAGAGGGCTCTCGGCAGTTACGGGCTGCAGCGTGTTGCGTTAATTGGTTGAGTTGCTCCCAGCGCACGTGCTGGTCAGGGAGCCCCGTGAGGAGGGATTTGGTTGGGTCGGTGCTCTCAGCAATCCGCTGTTCCCACCGTGATCAGCAAGCATCCCGCAGCAGCCCCGAGCTTGGCGTTTGACCGCCGTGCCCTTCTAAGGACGCTTTGGGGTTCTAAACACTGCACCCAGCAGCTCAAATACCTTTACTAAGTAACTAAAACCACCGTGACTATTTGGGTGCTGCAGACAATAATTACAGTGTAGTTAGCGATACCTGCATTAGCTTCACGATGGCTTGTCCAAATTTTAACCTCAGCTGCATGCGAACTTTTCAGCCTGACGAGCAGGAATTTGCCTTTGAGGTTGACCTCATTTTATGGGATGATTACGAATATGGCAGTCGGGTAGGTTGCTACCAGGATGCGTTAATGGCCAAGAAAGTCTCTAATGCATTTCTGTTGCTGCAAAACACCCCCCAGGCATACAAGACTTTCCCTGCGAAGCCGGAAGAGTTTCTTCCTGCAGCGTTGTTCAGGATGCGCAGATGACTGGTAGGCCAGGTATCAGCACAGATGATCTGGGCGATGTCCTTGGACCAAATCGTCCTTCAAATGTCCTAGCTGCCAGATCCTACTCCTGTTCTTCCAAAGCCTGCGCAAACATCCACTAGGAAAGTTCAGCACCAGGAGTGGAAGGCTAGATGAAGGTAATGCTGTAACATCTGGCTGTGTTTCCTAAATTACGGAGATCAGGGATATCTGATTCTCCTGGGAAAGCTAGCTGAAGGAAATCCACCTAACCGCCGTGCAGCACGCTAACAGAAGGCAGCGTGTCTGTGCTCCCTCCATCCGCAGTTCTTCACCATTTTAAAATTGACCAAGGCTAGTCAGAGGATGCGTCCTGCTTTTAGCCCTCCCTCTAGGTTGGTTCCTCTCTTGGTCAGAGCCGTTTGTCAAGGGGCAGAGAGCTGCAGAGCAGCGATGGGCCTGCTGCTTCCTTCCCCGCGCTCCCTGCAGCTGGCAGGCACGGCTCCTGCAGCACCTGCTTTTGCAAGCCTGCTGGATGCCTCGTCTGTGGCCACGGGTTTCTGTAAACAAACCAGGTATTTTGCTTAGAAAACTGAAGTGTAACTCTCCAAGGCTAGCTTTTCGTAGGACGGATTCAGACAGAAATGGTCTTTCTAAATTATAGGTTTAAAATTACCCTGCCATTATACAACAGCTTGGCGCTCCTCCAGAAAACTGAAGATGTTTGGAGTCTTTTCCACTGAAATGATAATTACCCAATGAAAACAGGATTTGGGGAAACATAAACTGACATCAAGCTACTCCTTTTTGCTATAAATTATATTGAATCTGCGCTATTGCAAAATTACTTTGGATGATTTGACCATGGAAGAATGCAGTGAAAGACTCTTATTACCGCACTCGCATGCACAGGGAGACTGCAGTGCATCCAAACGTACCCAAGCTTAGACAAGACTTTCCACTGACTTCAAACAACTCGCTGCTTTTCTTCCTCAGAGTTGCTCAGGCCACTATTAAAATATCTTTAAGGTGCTTAACATCCCTGTGTTCCCATTTGTGTGGCCGGATTGAAGCCTCTTTTGGTCCTTCGACCACGTTTTCAGTACTTGTTTGAAGCATTTCCAAGTATCAGCACTCCAAGCTGCCTTGAAAGCAGTGAAGGGCAGGAACAGAAAAACTCTGTCTGGGTCTGAAGAAGAAATAGCTGCACATGCAAGGCATAATCTTGCTGCGCAGCTCCTTGTTGCAAGGTGTCGTTGGGTTTACTGGGGCTCTAGAAGAGATTTAGGAAGAAAATTAGGAAGCGTATCAGCAAATGGGTGGAAATAAGTACATGGTAAACAGATGGACAGAGGTCTGGGATAACGTGCGCGGTGCTAAAGGATGCTTTTGGTGAGAGCTGGAAGGGCTTAAGGGAATCAAAAACCACCCAAACTTCTCCATCGGCTGTAATTCTTTGTTTGCCTCGGTTCACATACCTACTGCGTGCAACGGGGGGAAAGGGTTGTACTTGCCTCTGGAAAAGAGTACAAGATGGATGTTAGGCAGAGCCTGTCGGGCAGCCAGAAGTGAACTGTCAAGAGCTGACAATGTATGAATGGAGTTACCTTGGAGATGCAACAGAAGACCAACAACTAGACGTTGAGGATTTAATGAATGCCTGCCGAGCGAGGCAGAACGTGTGAAAGCAGCGCTGCTAGACCTGCCAACAAAGGATGGAGGTGCTGGGCTGCTGGAGGAGCTCGGCAGAGGAGGAGGAGGGATGGTGCGAGGCTGCACCTGAAGGTGCCGCAGCTCTCGGGCTGAGGCTGGAGGTGCCTCCTGGAAGGGTTTTTCCTGGGTGCCTTGTTGTGTGGTCGCTCAGTATGGCACTGGCAGGAGCGAGAGAAGGGGCAGCTTCAGGGTGTTGTGTTGTGCTCCAGGTGTACCATTAGCGGCTGTAAGGACTCACAGAAAACAAGCTGAATTAAATGACAGCAGTAAGAATTGTAGATAGTAATACATACCCTGAACAGCCTGACGTACAAAGGAAAGTGAGCTCATTAACCTGAGCCCTCTTAACCTGAGGTGAATTCTCTGTCCAGTTCCTGATGATAGTGTAAGCTCCCAAGTGCATCTCTAATCTGACTTTACGCGAGTTTGAGAGGTCTGTGATCAGGAAAGCAGAGGTTTTCCTCGTGTGGAAACAATGTCGTTTCTAGTAGTATTAATATTACTGAATCTGCTGAAATAACCAGGAGGTGGCTGAGTATCTGCAGATCTGGGATGTGCTGGCACGATTGTCAGGATGTGGGTTGCACTGGGTGGTTCAGAGGGCTCAGCCCTTGCTTCTGACTTTGAAGCCCCAGCTTGGTTCTTCCCTACGGCCTCCTGCGAACCCAAGGAAGGCTTGGCCTCAGTGACACCTTCAGAGTCCAGCTCTTTCTGGCATTGCCAACAAGCTGGGGTGGTTTCTGCAGTTGTCTCAGGGAAGGTGCGTGCAGCCAGGTGCCTGCGATGCGTTGCTTCAGTCCTTCAGCTCCACAGCCAGCAAGTCCCCCGAGCCCCGTGGGGCCAGCAGTGGGATTTTGTTGCTGCATTTGTGAACCTGCCTTTCCCTGCAGCGGTTCGCGGGTCGTAAGGCCAGCGCTGGTCTCAAGTGCGCTCCAGCAGGCTTGTCTCGCCTGCGGTGACACGGTGCGTTCACCTCTAGGCGCAGGGAGCTTTTGGGAGGCATATTTCAGTTTAAAAAGCAAAACACCACCACCGTAAAAACAGCCAGCAGCTAAACAGGTTGTGTGTTTTTTTTTAATAGCTTCCTATTCCACCGTACGTTTCCCATAGTCACAGCGTTGCCTTCAGAGTGGCTGTAGGTGCTGCTGGGGAAGGTGCCGTCTGCCGCGTGGGAGTCCGCAGCGTTCGGAGCCCCGCAGCCCGGGTTGTGCCTGAGTCCTCTCAGGGGAAACCGCAGGAAGCCAGTGAGGGGAGAGCAGGACAAAGAGCGTCCTATTTCCTCCATCAGGTGTGGGAAGGAGTGCTGTGGGGCTTCCTGGCTCCCTTCCCCTATAGCAGGTTATGGCCGGTGCTAGGTCAGGCTGTGCAAAAGCTGGAACTTGTTTGGAGTTCCTACATCAGGAGGTTGCCGTCCTGCAATATCTCACTAAATACTGAAACCATCCATGCCTTCATCGTGGATTTGGGGTTGGGGGTGTTCGCACACCCCCTCCCCCTACAGAAGAGTGGCAGATCGATCCAGCTTGTCGCCGAGTGCCACCACAGTAGCATCAGCACCGAAGCGAACTCTCTGGAAGCTCAGAGAAAGGCTGGAAAAACGTTTTGCGTCACGAGCGAGCAGTCGCCGTGCTTGCGTTCAGCAGCCTGCAAAGCCTGGAGTTGCAGGTGCCAGCGGGGGGGGGGGGGAGAGCATTCGGTTTGTAAGCCGCTTTCCTCCTGCCAGCGGGGACTTCAGGCCCGTGGGAGTGAGACCGAAGGGTGTCTGCCTGTCTGGCAATCAATATTGCATTTTGCTGGAGCCTTATTCAGAGCCCAGGACCTAGCATTAATGCAGTTGCCAAATGCAACTCCCAGCGATCTCCCGAGCTGTTCCTCATTAGCTCTCCTCGCCGTGCCGCTGCTGCTGGGACCTCGCCGTCAGAGCCTGCTCCCTAAACAAACTTCCCAGAGCTCAGCTCGGCTCCGCGGCTGCGAGTCTCCTGGGTCAGATCTGGGTCTGTCCTTAGGAAAAGATTGCAAAACAGGAGGCTAATATCGTCACTGTTTGTTTACGGGTGGTTTTGGGAAACACAGAAGCAGCCTTAGAGCTTGTAGCTTTCCGTTGAAGCTTGCAGACACGCTGTAGAGAACCTGTCTCCTCCGCGCTGCAGTAGCACTGATCTTAGTCCAGAAACAATTTGTTTTTTTGGCTGCGCTTTGGAGAAATTCATTCAGTCTAATGGCATTTCGCAGAGGAAAAACAAAAGAGTCTAAGAGCCTGAGGTTGGGGAAGTTGGCTGCTGCACGTCGGGTGGAATTCTGAATGGAAAAATCCTGTGGATTCCTGCTATGCAGAGATAGTTGCCCAGGCCACTGCACTGCCTCATGGCAAGCACTAGCTGAAAGCTGCAGGATGTGACTAAGTTCAGCTGCGTCTCACAGGTTCAAGGTGCCTAAAGCCTAAGACGGAAATAACCACGGATGCTGAATTGCACGTATTAATTTCCATTAGCAGAGCTTTCCCAATTTTATCCAAAGCACTTGGATAATTGTAATAATATGACGGAAAAAAGCCATGCTCTTGTAAGCCGGACGGTTGTAAGACAGATGTAACGCGAAAGCGGGTGTAGGGTGAGTACGGGAGGCCCCTGGTGCTGAAGGAAGCTGTAGGACTTTGTATGTGCCCACTGAGTCCATACTGGTAAAAGGAAGGGAAATGCAGAAGCAGAAGAAATGTGGGAAGCTCAGGGACACAAAGAGTAAGCCTGGATCCTGGCTGTAGTTCACCCAGACCCGTGCTGGAGAGCCGCTCCACGCTCCCAAGAGGAACTCGCTGACATTTGTCGCCTCACCAGGGCTGAAGCAGGTGCTCGGTCCCTGGCTCCAGCATCCAGGAGTGCCTGCATCCCTCCGTCCCTGCCCACGGGCACTTTGCAGCCAGGCTGGCCAGGAGGCTGCTGCTTGGTGTTGCCTGCTGGGCTCTGGTCAGCGCGGGGTCCTGGGGAAGACGGGGAGCTCTGCTTTGTCTTCAAATCTTTCCTGCACGTGCCCTTAGCGCTGGGGTGCTGCACACTTGGTGGTTTTGTTCAGCTAGTGAAAGGTCCTGAGAGCGAGTGGGGTGTCAGGAGAGATTTCCTTCCCAGTGTTTGCTTATTTACTTATTGAAATTAAATTTAAAAGGTGCTTTTAGAAACTGAAACTGCCGAGCCTGTGTTTTGTGAAAGCCCATTGATGCAATAAGCCGTGCTTATGAAAAGCTGAGCGTCCTTTCTGAGAGCGTCACAGGCACAGCCGCGTGTCGCAAGGCACCTGGCTGGGAGAAGGTGTCCTTGTCCTCCCCGCCAGGTCGTCTGCGCTGGGATCACCCAGAGGTGAATCACGGGGATCGTGCAGGGAGCAGCGTGATTTTCCTTCTGCTCTCCGTATGAAGATGGCCATGACTGGTCCCGCTGGGAGGACGACTGAAGCGCTGCCTTCAGCCAAGTCGTGTTTGCATGAAGCGCTGGGGGAAAGACCTCATGCAAAACCCCTGACCACGCTTGTGTCCCCTTCCAGGGACGCGCTGGATGCTGCTGCCGTGCTTTATAATCGAGTTGATGAGGGCGTTCACCGACTGGTGATGCTGTCAAACAAACGCATCCAGGAGCTGGAGCTGGTGATGGAGTTCGAGAAAGTGGAAGAATGTTTTAAGGAGGTAAGGCCTGTTTGTTGGTTCCTGTGACTGCCTGCTGCCGCCCCCTGACTGTGTCCCACAGCAGGTACTGGGCCTGTTGGTCCGTCCTGTGAAGGTGTAGAACAATGCCCGTAGACCCTCCCAAAGAACACCTGAACAACCGAGCACGAGAATTCGGGACAGACTTTCAGATGCGCTGAGAACCGAGTCACTGTTTGACTGGTGTCTTCTGATGCCAGGTACAAGTTTCCTGGCTGCTGTCTAGGCGCGGATCAGTCAAATCCCACAAACATCTGTGAGGTTTTCACCTGACTTCAAGCCTCCATCCTGCCGCTGAATGAGCCACATCTCACACCCTGTGCCAGCTGCTCGTCCCTGCTGTGCACCCTGGTGTTGGTTCTGTGCAGTGCTCGTGTCCTTGCTACCTGGTAGGACCCGAGCACTCTCTTGTCACCTCTGGGTGCAGCCCCTCCGTGTGGTCTCCAGGCAGGGGAACGTCCTCCTGTCCTAATCCCAAGAGCTGTGCTCGATGCCCCCAGCCCCTGCAGGTCTGTGGGAGCTTAAACTTCCCTTCTTGTGGTGCTCATCGAAACTCTTCGCAGCTGTGGGATAATGGAAGTAAACAGGCACTGATTTTCAGGAAGACCTTTGAAACTTCAAGCCATGTAGATAAAGAAACTTAAGCAGCTGTAAAATATTTCAGGCTCATTGAGTGTCCTACAGGATCTACTCGGTGTTGCAGATCTTTGCTCCCCAAGCCTCACCAAGTGTTTTATACATCACGTGTGTGTGTGTGTGTGTGTGTGTTGTATGCGTGCACACAAATTTGCTTGAAGGATTGTGTGGTGCTTGGAGCTCATCTTACGAACCTGTGCCCTTAAAGGTCAGTGCTAGGACCCATTCTCCATTGTCCTTCTAGGCTCCTGGGCTCTTCTCTAGAGAGAACTGGCTTTGCAAAGGAGGCCGTAGCCTACCTGTTTTCACAGGCCAAGGTGGATCCGAGAGTTTAATGACTTTCCCATTTGGAGGTAGACACTCAGGCGCCGTGCCCTGTGTGTTCAGGACTAGGAGTGTGATGCAAGAACCTAGTAAAGACTCCCTTAAACGTGCAGGTTCCTAATACCGAACAAACAAAAAAAGGCACAAAGGCAGTTCACCTGCCTGTTCCTTCTTTATGCTAAGCTTTTTTTTGTTTGTTTGAATCGAGGGAAATAAACTGCTCCCAGCTTGCTTTCCTTGCAGTTCACTGGTGATGCTGGGCAGCACTGCTGGCAGCAGCTGCTCCTGCTTCTAAGCCTGCCCAGGAGCACTAGGCAGCAGCGGCGTGCCCCTCCGTACTGTGTGTCCCCACCTGGGAACCTGCCCCCACCTCCTCCCCGTGCCGGTGGGCTTGCTCCGCGGGCACAGACTCTTCCCAGTCTGGAAGAAAGGGAATTCATCTCTGACTGGGCTGAGCTGGGGTGTGGATTTAGATGACACAGGAAGCTGATCTGTCCCTGCAGGTGCAGCTGTTCCTGAAGCATTGCAGACGAGCTTGCTGGCCTATTAAAACCCTTTACTGATGGAGATGGAGGCGTTATCCTGCTGGAGTTCTGTCTGCTTTGCTTTTAGGACCAGGTCGTTCATCCTCTTCCCATGTTTCAGGATTCAGGCTCGTTGAAACTGGCAGTGATGGGGCTCTGTCGAGGAACCTGCAGCTACAGCACAGCAGCAGGGGCAGCGCGGCGAGCTGCCCTCAGCAAGCCGGTATCTGAGAGTCCCGGGGAACCGTGAAACGTTGCAGGTGGTGAGAATCTGTCAGCGTGTTCACGTTGACGTAGCTCACGTGCTGCCAGGCAGAAAAGGGAAGTGGTATAGGAAATCTGGCAGCAGGGAGATTTTATCCCACTTGGGGGTAACAATAATAGGAATATCAGGTCAGCCTGCAGGTTGCAGAGCTTGCGTTAGACCGTGGCTCACCCGAAACAGAGCCCAAGCAGCTACTTGCCGTGTTTATGCCTAAGGCTGTGTGAGCAATAGCAGAACTTCACAATTACAAAGGAACCTGAAGTGGAAAGTCTCCAAGCAGGAGGCTCCACTGAAATGCCGGGATGGGGGAGAAGTATACATGCACATTCTTTCCAGTAATGAAATGACCAGCGTTATGAGAGCAATTCCCTGTTCTTTCCACATAAAGGCCTGCCTTGGTGAGCAGCACAGGGTGACTAATAGTGGAGCTTTTCCCTTTTCTCCTAGGTCAGCAGTTGGATCGAGAACGTTGGCAGGAAAAGGCTAAAGGAGATGATCAACCTGGACGATTCTTTGGAGATGCTGCTTCAAGCACAGAAGCAGTTCAGGGAGTTTGATCTTGTTGCCAGCGTAAGTGTTTGGAAAAACATACTCTCCAGAGTCTGAGCTGGCAGCATGTTTGCATGCTCGGCCAAAGCCACGATGCTAAGGTGGCACTGGTAGAGAGCACATCGCTAAGCTGTTCGTGTCGTCCCTTTACACTGCCCAGCCTCCCTGCTCTCCGCAGGCAGACAAAGCCACCAGCTCAGTCCTTCAGCAGAGAGGTATTTGCCAGTCTTGAGGAAAATAACTACTATGATGGAAAATGGTTTTTGTTTTAGTTAATCCTTTGAGACACTTGTCTTTTTTTTAATCCTAATTGACCTCTAGTCTTACTGGGTAGACCTTTACAAGCTGCCATGTGGCTAACGTAAATCGTAACAGATGTCAGGACTCTCCAGAATTCTGCTGTAAACAAGTACACCCCTGCTCATGTGAACTGAACCCAAAACCCAGTCTAATTAGTCCCAGCTGTTAATGATCTCGAGGGCTATTTATTTTCCCTGTCAGGTCTCCATCCTCACATGCAATCACATTTTGCTTTCAGGAATACTGCAGAAGGGGGCAGGAAGCACTAAAGAAGATGGATCGGTGGGAAGACTTCTCCTCTGTGGATGTGCATTCTTACCGAGTGAAGCTGCAGACCTACAGAGATCAGCTGGAGGAGTTCTGCACTCAGCTGGATGAAAGCAGGCATCGAGTCTGCGAGACAGTCAGGCTGTACGAATTCTTTGACAAGGTGAGACGAGACAACTGCTGTGTGGAGGAGGGTGTAAAAAGCCTGCTCGGACTCGGTCCAGAGCTTGGTTCTTCATGAAGGACACGAAGTTTAGCGTGTGTGCCAACAGGGAGCTGAATCTCTGACTTGCAAAAGACCCCTCAAGCTCGTGGGTCTGCAGAGGTTTTTTCAAGTCAGTATGTGGAAGAAGAGGTTAGTTCAAGAGAGCATCCACATCGAGTAAGAGCAGAGGTCTGCTGCTGTCTGAGCTGTAGCTTGTGGGCACTTCTTGGGGCAGCAGTAGAAGAATCGTGGCAGCGCTGGCTCAGACACTGAAGGCCTGGGGTTTGGCTACTTGTGCCCAGCCTTGGCTACCAGGCCGAGGTAGTTTGCCCGCGTTTTGTTCATGCTGTATCCTTACGTGCTGCTAACTTCAGCCTGTTGGCACGTCAGGAGTAGTACTCTGCTATTCAGTCCTAAATATAGCCCAGTTCCTCTCTTCTGGAGGCGTGCAGGAGGGAACGGAGCCGCAGAGCAGTGTGCTGGGGAGCGTGGCTGAGGGACCCGAGGACTAAGTTGGTCCAGGCTTCTGCAGAGCAGGAGGAGAGGACGCGCGTGGTGACGTGCTGGCTGCCTGGCATTCTCACCTGTTTGGTTTAATGCAAGTGCACCCATTCAGCAGATGTGTCATTGCATTTGGTGTGATTTAATTTCTAAAGCTGCACATGAATATGCAGCAGGATTTTCGAAGTGCATTTTGAAGTACGGCTTTGGCAGGAACAGAGGACCAGGGAGCCCGTGCTCTACTTATTCCACACTTGTACAAACATTGAGTTTTAAGTTCTCAAATTCCAGAAAGAATAGACACTAAAAGTTAAGCTGTACCAGATGTAGGTGCCACTTAGCTGCTGTCTCTGAGCTGGCTTGGCAGCCAGAAGTGCTCAGGGGAAGGGGAGGAAATTCAGCTAAACATGAAAAACATTGAGAAGCATCCTGTGCGAGGGAGGAGAGTGGAGAAGGCAGCCCGGAGCCTTGCTGCCAGGCCGTGCGAGGGCTGTTTGCTTGATGGTGCTCTGCAGGTCTGCTCTCGCCCATCTCTGCAGTTTGCTGTTCAGGTGGCGACCCTCTTGTCACTTTTTTCTCAGTGGAGGGAAGAGTGCTTTATGTGCTGTAGGACGGCAGGAACCAGTGCTCTGGTCCTGGTAGGAATTCTGGCGAAGAAGTCTGTCATGCTGCTGATGAAGTTAGGCACACTGAGGTTCCTAGCCTTGCCCAGCATCTTGGCAAGTCTCTGGCCAGGCCAAACATCTGGCTGGTGTGAACCTACCCAGCTGGGGACCTCCTGGGGCACAGATGTGGACTGCAGCACTTGGTGGCTGCTTTCTTCAGGCACGGAAACCTCAGCACGTAGCAGCTGCTGGGCTGCCAGGTTGCTCAGACAGAACTCAACGGCAATGGGTGTTCTTCCACAGCCTCAAAGCCTTTCAAAGCTTGGACCCCTCCCGGGGCACAGATGTTGCACAGGGCCCAGCGATGGCCCATTTCTTTTCCTAGGGCCTCACAGCACCACTGGTTCGGTTCCCTTTTGGTGGCTGACGGCTGCGGAAGGCAGTCCTTGGCAGCAGCAGCCCTCTTGGTTTCGTGCTGCGCAGCCCCAGTGGAAGCTGAGCGACAGCGGCTCGGTGCCTTTGCGCGGTGCTTTGGTGTGGGGCAGAGCTATCTCGCAGGGGGAGGGAGGAGGATTTTGATCTCCCTAGTTTCAGTAGAACTATAAACAGTGCTGGTGTTGTAAATACAGCACACGGGTATTGTGAACCAGTGGCCAACCGAAACCAGGGGTGTGGAGGGGACGCATCCTGCAGCTGTAGGGTGAGCGCAGAAACTGCTGTGCAGCGTGAAAGTTCTCTCAGCGCCCATTATTTTAATCTTGATCTCCGGAACGCTTTCTGCCTTCTCAAAGCAAAGCTAGTGGTGGTGTCTGGGAGGTTGGGGGGGAGCAGAAGATTTTATCTAAACTGATTTCACTCTCCTCTGATGCTGAGCTGCTTTGACCTTACTGCTGTGATCTTGTCAGTGCCTGTCTAACCCCCTTCTCTCTTCCCTAATATCTGAAGGGATCAACAGCAGGAGTCTAAACTAAGTAATGTCCTTGATTTCCTTCTTGTAAAGAGCCTGCAGCATGCCAGACCCCAGGATTCGGCGAAAAAGCCTGGGGATGCGTGCGCAATGTACACGATGGTAATGAGCTGGCAAGCTCCCATCTCTCCAAACATCTCAGCGTGTGCCAAGGGAGCAGAGTGCCCACCGCAGGGATCGTGGGATTCATCCCCTGCCTACGAGGAATGGGTGGCTCCCTTCCCTTTCCCCGGCCCTTCTGCACATGGTGGGCACATGATCCGTAAGGTGCTGAACGGGGCTGCCACCCAGGCCGTGGAAGGGGACGGGCCTGCCCCGTACGGTCCATCGAGTCGCCGCGCTGTTTTTCACTGCTCGGCAGTTCTGGTGGCCTGCAACGAGGCAGGCTGAGCTGGGCCAGACCACACGGTGCTTGCACATGGGCTGGCAGGGTTCCCTCCCCAAAGCCATGACCGGTGCCAAGCTGGATGTTTCCGTTTGTCCCTGCTTCCTTTGCCTCAGGAGTTCTTGGTGCCTGCAGCGGGCTACAGGACGGCTGGGCTGAGGCAGGGGTGGTGAAGGGAGCTGCCTCCCACCTCCGATTGTGGGCAGGGGATTGCTTCAGCTCCACAGGCTCGGCACGGGCACGCTCGGGGAGCTGCCATCTTCCTGGGGCTTTGAGCCTGGTCTGGCCTCTGTCTTTTACTCAATTCCAAGGCCGTGATGGGATGTGGCACCACGCAGTGCTTAGAGGGAGAAATGGGAACCTGAACAAGCAAGGGTATGTGTGATAGCAAAAGTACCAGCGTCTTATCCCCAGGTCTCTGCGTGCTCTTGGCTTTACCGTGAGCAAAGTGCCACGCTGCCTGCGGTCACGGGCTGGAGGTTGCCCATGTGAGAGCTGCGTGCCCCGTCTGCAGCTACCTGGCGTGCTGCGGCACGTCTCATGAGCCAGAGCCCGCAGCGTGATCTCTGCCAGCCCTGGGACGTCAACCAGTCCTGCAGAAGGTGGGTAGCAGACACACGATGCTTTCTGGCAAAAAGTCACTGCTGGAAGAAAGCACTGGCCCAACCGGAAAGGGCAGAGTCGCATCCCACCAGCTCAGCACCTGCGTGCCCTGCAGCCGTGGTGTGGTTGGTACCCAGCACCTCCGAGCTGAAGTGCCGGTGTCATTCCAGGAGGGCCTGGGGCAGCTCCAGCCCCAAGGGCTTTTTTATCCTGCTTGTCAGGATGTTGTGCAAGACGCTGCCTCTTCTGGTGGGAACCTTGGGACCTCGCCTTGCGCTTGCTTTCCAAGGGAAGCCATCCAGAGGCCCAGTGCTCGGGACTGTTGGGCTGAGGCTGCTGGAGAAACGTTGGCGTTTCCCTTGTTGGGCTTTCTTTGGGCTCTGCTCTGGAGCCTTTCCTTCAGAGGCATTCTCTAGCCCTTGGATCCCGTCTCTGAAAGGAGCCCAGCCATCCGCCTGGGCTGGTTCTGCCTCTGCAGCCGGGATCTCCAGCAAGGGCTGCTCTGAGCTGTGCTCAGCACGTGCGGAGTGTCGCCCAGCCGCTGTGTCTGTGCTGGCATGGGCGCGTTACCTGCGCTCACGTGTGGCTCTGCCTGCGTCAGGTTCTCCTCGGCTCTTCTCTCGCTCTCACCCTCACACCACTTTGTTCTTTGTGGCTTAGAAAACAAAGCCTTTGGCAAGTGAAGGAGGTGCCTGCCCTTCCTGGGGGAGGGCCAGCTGGCCTGCATTTGATTATGGCAGCGCCTCCTCATCCCTCCCCATTGTCCTTGCTGCTGTAGGCATGCCAGCGTTGTTGCGCTCCGGCCCGTGAACAAGTGCTGCTGCCTC
Organism: Oxyura jamaicensis; assembly: GCF_011077185.1. Lineage (NCBI taxonomy): Eukaryota > Metazoa > Chordata > Aves > Anseriformes > Anatidae > Oxyura > Oxyura jamaicensis. The sequence continues at coordinate 940,407 of NC_048903.1, read as the reverse complement.
TGGGGCCCAAAGAGGGGCTGGGGCCCTTGCTCCCCTCGCTCCGGCCCCGCTCGCGGGAGTGCCTCTGCGGGTCTCCATGCGCCCTCCCTTCCAGCAGCGCTCCCGTCCCCGTTGCGGCGGCAGGCAGGCGCAGCGGACGCTCTTGTAAGTACCAAGTGTGCAGCGCCCGGGCTGACGTGTTGGTGGCATTGAGATTTGTTTGGAAACGATGTAAAGGAGGCTTTTCACTCCGCTGCTTGTGTGTGTGCGCGTCCAGCATGAATCAGAGCGCTTTGTGTGCGTCTTTTGTGTGCTCCGAGCCCTCCCAGCTGCGCACATCTTTGCGGGGTCCCTCTGAATCCCAGGGTCACGCTCTGTGTCATACGGCAGTGCCTGTCCCTGTTTCTCTCTGGTAGGGGATATTGCACGATCTTCACGGATTTAATTGCCTCTAGAAGTCGTTGTTGGCACCGCATGCCTCCGGACTACCTGGGCGCATGCACAGGCAGAGCTTTCGGTCTGCCTCGACTTCTCTCAGGTGCTGTGGGCAGCACAAGAGGGGGCTGCTCCCCTGGGCTGCTGCAGGGTCTGTGGGCTCCTGTCCTGCGCGTGACCGAGACGTGCTGGCACCTTGTTCCCAGCATGGAGACGGAGCTGATCTCCAGATGTGACAGCTGAGAGCCAGAGCGTGATAAATGAGCTGACTTCATCAGCTGTCATTACCTGCCAGCTCTCCCCCGGAGGGTCACAGCAGCTGCCTGCCGAGGCTTCTTGTTTCTGCTGTGCCTGGATTCTGATGCTGTACGGGATGTGGTGTCTCAGACCGTGGCTTTAAGGAGAAAATTCCAGTCCCCTTCTGGGAGTAAATTGATGATGTGTCTTTGTGCTTCGCCTCTGATGAGTAAAGAAGGGCTGTGAATGCCAATCTGTGGGAAGCTGGAAAGGGTCTGGGTAGCTGGGACTTATAAGTGGGATTTTCCTGTCGCAGCAGGATTTCTTTCTATCGCAGGCTGCTTGGCACAGGCTGAGTTAATTTTACTGGAAGTTACGATTCCCGGCTCTGGGAACAGGCTTGCAGGAGAATGGGAGAATAGAACTTAGCACCAACGTGTAAAAAGAGACATCAGAGATGTCATTGTTGCAGCGTACCTACAACGGACAGACACGCGGGCACCGTGCCACCCTGCTTGTCTCCTGCCGTCGGTCCTGTGAGGGGCAGAACGTGGCTCTGCTCTGAGGCGAAGCCGCTTTGTCTGGCAGCAGCTGTCTCATCTCTCTTTCTCCCTTCTCTCTCTCCTTCCTCAGTTACCGTGTCCAAACCGTGCCCCTAGACACACACCTAGCCTGATTTGCTCTCTCCTTTCAGGGGTGTCCACTTTCATACACAGCCTGAAGCAGTTGGGGGACTGAGCCTAGAGGTTGGAAAATTGATCCTCTTGTGGAGTTCGTGCAAGGTTAATGCATGAAATCTCTCCTTTCTCCTTCCCGCCAGGTTTTTGTTGGCAAAATCTTCCTGCAAGTTTAATGAGCCTCTAACGTTTACTTTCCCAACAAAGGATATTCCTTTATCAGAAGGTTTCTGCTTGGAGTTTGAGGCAGACCTGTTGCACAAACAAGGAGTCCTGACCATTTAAATCCAGTCAGCAGCAGCTCGCCCCAAATATTCCCTCTTGCAAAGTGAGTTATTAGGTTAATGTTCCGTTTTATGAATTCTCAGTAACTTGCTGCTGGATCTGCTGGCATCCAGGCTATTTTCTCTCGTTTCATCAACGACTTCGTTGCCAAATCAGTGTCACGGCAGTGTCTCTAGCTCCCAGCAAGCTCCGTGACTGCAGGAGGAGGCTAAATGGTAGCACCTGCTTTTGGTGCTCCTTCTGGTTCGCAGCACAGGTGTGAGACTGCTGCATAAGTTTGTCCCTCAGCGTCAGAGTCAGCAGTGGAATCGCTAGGATTTTTCACCTGCTACATCCAAGCGAAATTCACAGTTGAAGGTAAGTTCATGGCCTGGTGTATTTTTTGAGTGCCTCCCTAACACCTCAGGCTCTGCTTGAGTGCAGCATGGGGTCTGTGTGGCCTGTCTCTTGGGGTCCTTGTTCTTCTCCCTCCTAGGCTGAAGCCTCCCCCTGCCCGGAGGCACAGCGGGCAGAAGAGGCTGGGCAGCACCATACCAGGCCAGCCCGTAGCATCTTTAGGGGTGCAGGCTGCCCACCCCTCAGCTGCCCTGCTGTGATCCCAGGAACGCCAAGGTGTTCTGGCACTGCTGTGTATGCAGGGGGGTGATGTGTGATGTGCTGCAGCTTCCTTGGTCACCAGAGCACCTCTCCGTAACAGTTTTGCGGTGTTGTTGGCTGCCTGTGAGCACAAAATGTGACGGTTCCCTGAAAGCCTGGGCTCCCCTTGTGTGAGGCAGTGAAACCAAATCTCCTCCAGGATCAGGACGCAGCGTTTCCTCCCAGCAGGTTTAGGGATTTCCCAGCTCAGGTTGCGGCTGAGCTGCGAGGGGAACGCGTTGCACTGGCGGTGCAAGATGTGATGCTAGCAGAGGTCTTTCCTCAGCTGGCCCCCAGCCCTGCGCATGTGAGCAAGATGTTGGGCTTGGATGCTTCTTTCCCTTGGATCCTGGGACGGGAGCTGTGCAGGGTGACAGACGTTCTGAATGCTCGTGTGCTGGCATCCATCTGGATGCTTGGAGCCTCCCGGAGTCTGGAATTCCCTTTAGTCACGGAGTTAAATAGAGATCTGTTCGAGCAATCTGGACCTGGAGCTCCCCTCGGCTTACAGATGGGGCCAGAGCTCACAATGGCTCCATCTGCATATCAAAGCCCGGGCCATATGGACAGGGCTCTCCCAGCACCCGCTGCCTCTGACCCTCCTTTGGCTGCTCCAGGGGGGCTCCGATCCTATCGGTGCCCCTCTGCGTGCTCTTAAACAGGGGACCTATTTCTCATCTCTCAGTCCCCCAGAGGAAGGGAGGCCCAACAGCTGTGCTGAGCATCGGGGTTCAGTTTCAGCTCCACACCTCCCAAGGCAAACCTGCCCTCAGGGAGAGGGGGAAGAGCCTTGCCCCCTGCTCAGCCGCAGCGCAGGAGCCATCCCCTGGGCCAGCAGCACGCAGGTGGCCGGGCTCCCCTCCTGCGGTCCCCTGCGGGCTGCTGCGGGGCTGGGAGAGGCGGCCGTGCAGCTCGGGCAGGCTGCCCTCCCTCCGGCTGTGCGGGCAGATCCCAGCACATCGCCAAGGAATGAAGCAGAGTTGGGCTCAGCTTGTCACAGCGGAGAGGATGGGAATTGAAGACTACAGAGAAAGGCATCAAAGCGCCCCTGTCCGGGCCCGAGGGCACGCTGGAGGTTTTGCAATCCCCAGCTGAGCGTGGAGGATGTCATTAACGGGGAGCCGAGGGCAGACACCTACCACAGCCCCGTCTGCCTCTGCTGGCCCGTGGTGTGCTATTACCGAGGGTATTTGTAGAGCGTGGCGCTGGGGCTGCTGGGAGAGGTGTAAGGGCAACACATGAAAACCTCTGGAGGCGACACCGGTCTGAACAGAGGGCGATTTGCTGCTGGGTGCACGGCACCAGCTTCAGTGACTCACAGACCTCGATGTGGCCCGGGCTGGAACCGACTGGCAGCGAGAGGTTGCCGGCTCTGACCAAAGAGGGGAGCGCTCCCCTTCACCAAAAGGCGTGGGAATGCTGCCCTTCTTCTCCCCCTCCTCCAGGCAGTGGTCGCACATTCACGGGTACACACGCTTGCTCATTCGTGCCTCCGGTTCCTCAGCCATCAGTAAAATCTCAGTGTGTGACTTGGGTCAAGTCAGCCTCGGGGTGGTTTCATGGCTGTGGCGATGGGGGTAGGCGAGTGGAGGACCGGCCACCACTGGGCAGCAGGGAGAGAAGGGCAGCGGCCCAAGGAGGCTTCAGCATGCAGAGCCATCTGCTTTACCAGCTCTCTTTGCTCCAGCGTGTATCCAGTGAGTACTGCCTCTCACCTGTAGTAGTGGAGGCCACACTCAGCGCATCTGGAAGACCTGCCAGACTTCTGGACGCTTGGAGCAGCAGCTTGCTTATTGATTAAGGGATTTCCTTAATTGTTTTATAACACACGCTGTCGTGTTTGCACCCTGGTGGAAGTAACTGGGGTAACTGGGAAGGAGGGAGGTCCTGGCCAAGCAGTGTAACAGCGTCTGCTCTTGTTCTCACAAGAAGGGATCGTAAGCGGAGTTTCACGGACAGAAAAGCTTTGCAGCGAGGCCCAAAGCTCATGAAAAGATGGGCAGCACTTCAGACGCAAAGAGGCTGGTTTGCAGCAAACACAAACGTTGGAGTTGCTGATTTTGCTGGGAGCAAACTTGGTCCCCAGTCCTCTGGGCTTAGGAGTTTTTAAATGTTGAGAAAATCCCCTTGGTGGGACAAAAGGAAGGAAAAAAATCAGTGCAGAATCTACCCAAGTGTTCAAAGCCATGACCGACCACGGAGCACAACACAAAGACCGAGGAAAACTGCACAGCATCTGCTGCAGGGAGGCTTTCTGCAGCTGCAGAGCAGCTGGAGAGGGCGAGTCCCAGACGCTCCCTGCTCAGCTTCCCAGGGAGTTGTTCTATACACACGCGTGTTTACGTGTGTACGGATATGTATGCACACACACATCGGTGTGCGCCTGGCACAGGTTGCTCCGTGGAAGCTCTGAAGCCAACGAAGCAGGGATTACTGTGGCTTGGTGTGATTCGTGACCTGAGTCAGCCTGCTCGTAATGAAGCTACCCTAGGTGTTGCTTGGCAGTCGCAGCAATTAAAAGAAGGGCAAGCACGCGTCCCGCACGCCAGCTCCAGCGCAGCGAGCCGCAATTGCCCCGTGGGTCATCGTGTTGCCGTCAGGAGAGCAGGAATCGTGCGCAGTGCCATCTGATCCAATTATGTCCTCCTGTAATTTAGACTCTCCTGGACGTGTCTGCCCAAAGGGGGAAGGAAGGGATTGCTGAGCTCCGCTCACCTTCACCCGGGGCGTTGCTGCGGAAGTCTTTCCAAGCGCGTCGCTGCAATGAGCACCCCCTGCCTGCCGCATCAAACGCGCCGCTCGTGGTGCCGTGGAGGCTGCCTGGGTCCCCACGAGGCCCGTGCAGCCAGGCCCCATCGTGTTTCTCACGGAGCACTGCCCCTTCCCTGACGCCTCGTTCCTCTTGTAGGTGCACCTACTTGTTCTCCCTCCTTATCCCGAAACCCGACGGATTTATGGTCCGTGCTCGTCTCTCATCCTTTGCCCTCCTGCAGTGTTTGTACAGCACCAGCCGCTTGGTAACAGGCAGCAATGCAAATACGGGCTTGAAAGTTTGTTTTTCTTAGCTGGCTTTAGGCAAACTGGTGATTTTAGTGGTCTCTCCTCCCTTGGAGAGAGGAGGGGAGGCAATGTGAGCCACACAGCAACTCCGGAATTGTTGCGCTTTGTATTTCAAGAGGGTGAGTCCTTTCCTCAGCGCTTCGAGCTGAGCTTTTACAGCTACGTCCCGTGTAGGACGTGGTTTTGATTAGGCTGCTTTCTGCTGCTAATGAATCCCAGAGAAGGCTTCACATGCAGTTCGGAATAGTCAAATGTGACAGGGTGGGGAGCTGGGAACAGCGAACCTCGGCACGGGCTGCGTGCAGCCGGTGGCTTTGCTGAATGCTTGCGCTCCTGGTGCGCCCCAGCGCCGCTGCCCGCTGGTGGAGCCGCAGATCTCTCTGGAAGCGAGCGGGGCTTTGGCTTTGAGGCACGGGAAAAGCTTTGCTACATCTTCAGAAGGGACCGTCCTGCTTCTCCAAAGCGTGTCGGGTGGCAGCTGGCTTTGAGTTTTGCTCGAGTTTGGGGTTGGTAGGTGTGTTTTCTCTCCGTTTCTGCACTGTGAAAGGAAGGGGATCTGGCCCACGCCCAGGCAGGCTGCTCTCCACACACTTCAGTGGTTCTCCTGTGAAGCGCGGCCCCTTCCCTCCCGCCTGCTCTCCGGTTTCCAGGGCTCCTCAACCGGGTATTCAGGCTAGCAGCATTTGCTTGTGAATAGCCGGAGCCCAGCGACGAGGTGGCCCTGCCTCAGTCTGGCCCTCGGGGATGGTGATGTACAGCAGAGAGCTGCGCTCGGCCGGGACATGGACCCCCTCTGTACCCACGGCAAGGTAGGGTGGGGGATGTTTCTAGGTGGTTAACCGGCTTGCCGTCTGCGGGTCCTGAAGGCTTGCTCTCTCCCTGCCCCTTCCTTGGTGGGCGCTGTTAGGGGCGGTGGGTGGGAGGCTGAGGAAAACCTGTGGCAGGGGACATCGGTGCTGTGAGCTGGGGGCGGTTCTCAAAGCCCCAAACAGCCGTGGGTTCTAGAGGCACTAAGCCCCAGCGAGCACCTGCAGTGAGAAGAGCACACCTGGGAGAGGCGTTTTCATGCCAGGGAGCAGCATTTACCTCGGACTTGTGCTCTGGTGAGTGCCGTCGCTCTTTCCACTGGTGCCCAGACCCCGGTGGAGCAGGGCCCTGCCCGTGTGGCACCGAGCAGGTGCTGGGAAGCACTAGGTTCAGTTCACAGCAGTACTCGCAGTGCTCTGACCTTCTCTGGCTGCACCCGTTCTGTCCTCTGTGCTGCCAACCAACCTCTTCTGGCTCTCTGAGCTCCCGGCAGAGGTTAAGGCTGAAAGGCAGTGAGGGTGAGAGGGGTGCTGAGCTATGGGGTGCTGGGCAGAGCCCTGTGATGAGCTGCGTGCTGCTAACAGCAGAGCAGAGCACACCTTGCACACAGGAGCGGCACGCAAGGTGTGTCAGGGCTCTTCTGATGATGTTGGGCGCTCTTTCACCGTTAGCAGCAGCGTTCCCAGCTGCCTTCCCCCCCTCTGGGTGAAGGTGTCAAAGCCCAGGAGCAGGGGGCAGGCACGGCACAGGGGACTTGGCCCCTTTTGTGGCTTGGCTCTTAGGGCAGCTTCAGCCGCCGTACCCAAAGCTGCTCTTGGATTCCTGTCTCATTGCTCCCGTCGGGTTCGGTTTGGGCTTCTCACCACCCCTGTCTCAGCTCCCCTGCGCAGTCACTTCGGTGTGGAAGGAACCCCCCCAGGTGCGTTTTTCTTCTGCAGAAAGTTAGAGAGTTTGTGATCTGCCTCCTCCGCCCACCTCTGCCTGCTCAGACACCCCGTTGCCAACATGACAAGAAAAAACTCATGTTATAATAATTATCTCCCCACGGGAAGAGGTGAAAGAGAAGTTTTAGGCAGAGGCAGCCCCCTTGACGTAGCCCCCTCTGGCACGTGGAGGTGCGAGGTGCTTTTCCCCTGTCCTGGCTCCTCATTAAGCATCTGAGAGATCGCCGGACCTTGAGACCGGGAGGAATCTGGGGGGGGGGTGTGCTGGGTTTGGGTGGGCGAGTTGTGATACCCAGATGATGGCTCTTGGGAGGATGCGGGAGCCGCTGGGAGGCTTCCCACACAGCGCTGGCGGCGGAGCCGAGCCCCTTCCCATGGCCTGTGCGTGCGGATGGCGCGTCGGGTGCCAGAGACACTCAGCAGCCTCCGTCCTTGATGCGCCGCGAGCCTCGCCGTGGTGAGAGGAGCGGGGACGAGCCGGGGGCGATGCGCTGAGGGCAGTCAGCGGCGTCCCGGCTCTTCCCTGGGGCACGGCAGGTCCCCTGGAGCCTGGCAGGACCAACCTGCTGCTGGCTCCTCGTGCCGCCGCTGCGCGGGGCAGCCCTCTGTGCACAGGAAACACGTTTGTCTTTAATCCATAACTTCGAGAATCGGTAACAACTCGTCTGTAGAGTCAAGATCAAAAAGCCGAGGTGCAGGCTCCTTCCTGCCTGCTTGCAGACGTTGGTGGGAGCGTTCCCACCAGCCTCCCCGGGACGGAGCCGACGGCGATGCCCTCTCCTGCGTGGCGTTGTGTCCTCCTGCGTGCCGGGGCGCGCTGCCTCCATGGAGGGGGGTGCTATTTCGCGTGCTAAAAGGGGCAGTTGGAGCGGATGGTGCGGCTGGGAAAACCTTGGTGGCCACTTAGCATGTTACCAAGCAAGCTGCGGGGTGCGGAGGGCCGCTCCCATTGTGCAGGGAACAAAGCTGAGCTATTCGCTAGCCTGTGACAGGCACTGGGGATGGAAGAAATGCTGAGATTTAGAGTAATTTCTGCGCTGCCGTGGAGTCCTTGCCAAGAACAGACAGATACCATATGAAGACGAGGTGGCGGGGCTGTCTCCCTGTGTGGGTTGCAGCCCCGGTTCCTCCTCGCCGAGGCCACGGGCAGGTCTGTTATTTCTAGGAACTGCTGCAGAAGCCTCTGTTTTTCTCCCATTTGTGGATGGAAATGAGTTCCCCAGCCTCGGGGAAGCCCTTCGCAGGGCGGCTGCCCTCCCGGTGGCTGCTGTAAAAGCCAGGCTGGCCTCCTTGCTGTGCCTCTCTGCACAGCACGTGTCCTCAGCACCCTCTTTCAGAGCCCCTTGTGCCTTCTGAGCACAGCTTTTCCCATCCATGAGCAAAATAGAGCCTGTGTACGGCCTTTGGTTGGGATCATCACCTCTTGGCCGGCACGACTGGAGAGCTGCGCTGAGCCCTCAGCCCGGGGGGGCTGGCTTGTGCAGAAATGGAAGGAGCAGCACAAAACCCCATCAAACTGGGCCATCTGGCGCTGCTGCACTGATCTGCCGGGCTCCCCAGCGCTCAGTGTTTCACCTCGCCTGGGTGTTTGATGCCGCCAGGGAGTTACAGAGCCCGGTAAGTGCAGACTCAGCGGGCTCTGGCATCTCCTCTGCCCTCCTGAGCCCCTCTCTCCCCCTGCAGTGGGCACTTCCAAGCATAAAGCCTGGGCCGAGAGAGCGGCGGGGCCGGGCTGTCCCTGTGCCGGGGCTGCTGCCTCTGACAGCCCCGCGCTGCGGCTGCGTGGGGCTGTTTGAGGAGCGTTTTCCCCCAGCAGCTGCTGGCCCTACCGAAGCAGCTCCTTGCCCTGCATGAGTAATGGGGCTGGCTGCACGCAGAGCACGCAGCTGCAGCTCAAAAGAGCAACGGGGACGGCTGTGGCAGCTCCCGTGCCTGTGGCATCTGCCCCTGGAGGGACTCCTCAGCCCGTGGGTGGCCTCCTGCCCGCTGGCATTCAGCCCTCCTCACGTCCCCGTCCCGCACACCGTGCCCTGCCTAGCTGTGTCAGCAGCACGGGGCAGCCTGGCACCCAGCGTTTCCCCACTGGTGTCCCGATGGGGATGCGGCGTCTGCTCCACGTCTGTGTAATGCTGGGTGCCCTGTTCCTGACGTCCCAGGCCCTCTTCTTTAAGCTCTCGGACGGAAGGCTGTCGGAGCGAGGATGCCCAGCTCTGGCTGTCAGGTGGGAAACGCTCCGAGGCTGACGCCTGCGTCGGCGGCACGGAGCACGGCTGGAGCTTCCCAGCAGAGCCACAGCAGCCACGCGGGGCCTGGCAGGTGAAGTGCTGGCTGGTTCACCCCAGGGGCAGCCCATGGTGTTTCTGCACACACACAGTCTGTGGAAGGTGCTGGGCAGGCTGTCCGGGGGTTCTCTCTGCCTTCTGCATCAGATTTTAACAAATAACTCCGTGTTCTTGCTGGTGAGCAGCGAAGCTCCCTGCGTAGCTAAACCTTGTCAGCCCCTTTCCTGCCTCTGTCCGCGTGGGCAGCGTTTGGGCAGAGCTGTATCAGCGAGGCCTCGTGGGCACCACTCATAGAGCTAAGCCTCGTGAAACCGCTTCCAGCGTTCCTGGAGTACCAGAAATAAAGTGCTGAGCTCGGTGCTGAGCTAACCAGCACGAGCAGGCAACGCCGTAGCAGGCAGGGCTGGGCAGGGCGCTGACTCCGCTCGGGTGCCAGCAGACGCAGAAAACACTTGGGCTGCAGCTGAGCTTGTGTGGTCCCGGGTCCCCCCTGAGGACGGGTTGGGGTGACCAAAGAGCCCAGCTCTTCTCGAGCCCTGTGCTGTGCCCCGTTGGCTCCGGGGAAGCTGCCCGGGGAGCAGCAATCTGCTCCCGGTTAGCTGGCTCATGCCCCCTCCACCACGTCCTGCTGGGAGCAGGCAGGATGAGGCAGAAGGGGAGTTCCAGGTTTCATCCCGAGCAGGGCCGTGAAGGTGTGTGAAGATTCCTGCGGTCTCGCCAGCAGCTTCCCCTGGGATCCCCTCCCCAGGGACCACGTCCGGCAGCGCGGGTGCTGCCGGGGAGGTAGGGCTGCGGCAGAGCAGCCGGCACAGCTGAAGCCCTCCGCATAAGGAGCTGTTTGTTTTGCTGAATTGTTAATTCAGCCCCAGGGACAATAGCAGCCCCCCCTCCGCTCACACTCGAGGAACTGCGTTGGCCACACACTGATCCTTTCTCTTGTCTCACGCTTCAGGCACCGAGCCGGGGTTATTCTTCCCCGAGTGGCTCTGACTGGCTGTTGCCTTTTGTTCTGGCTCCCTGCAGGCGTACGAGTGGGCCTTGGAAGGGATGCGACACCTCGCCTGCATCAGCATGGAGGACTGCAGCTCCGCCGAGCACTGCGCGGGTGTCATCAAGTGCCTGGAGAGCTACAAGGGGCAGCACCCGGACATCAGCGATGCCCGCTTCCAGGAGATGAAGGAGCTGGCCTGCGAGCTGAAGAGTGACAAGGGACTCAAGCAGTGGAAGTTCGCGTGGTCCAAGTGCCAGGAGACCAAGCTGGTTTTCGAAAAGAAACTGGAAGCAGCCTTGAGAACCAGGAGGTCGCTGCTGGCAGACCGCAAACCAGCCGCGGGGGAGCAGGCGCGGGCCGGCAGCGAGGCGGGCAGCCTGTGCCACCGGAGGCACTCGGAGGGGGCCACCCCCGGGCCGCACTGGGACAGGACTTGCAGCACATCCCATGGCTACGGCAGGCCCGGCCGCTCCCCGGGCTGGACTAAGGAGAAAATCCCCTCGCCCACCCTGAGCTGCCCTGGCGATTTCGGTGCTGGGGACGAATTTGCCTGCCAAGCTGCTCTCGGTGCCGGGCCCCACTCCGGCCGAGTTTCTTTTGGGAGCGGGGCCGCCAAGTCGCCGAAACTGCCCGAGGAAAAGTCAAACCTGGAGAGCATATTGGAAACCCTGGAGGTGAAGCCGTCCTGCGCCTCCACTCCAGCCTCTGGGAAGCCGCCTCCCAGGAGGATGCTCCGCAAGGCCCAGAGCTTCGACCTGCCCTGCGGTGAGAGCCTGTGGTCGGGCTGCCAGAGGACGCTGAGCGAGCCGGCCAGGTACGGCAACACCGGCGTCTTTATTAAGGGGCTGGAGGTGAGCAGCACGGAGCTGGTGGACAGGACGTTCGCGCTGCGGCAGGGCGCTCACAGCTGGGCTGCGGACTGCCTGCTGGAGGGACAGAGGGGCTGCGGCTCCGCCACCGAAGCCAAGAGCTGGGGCAGGTGAGTGAGTGACTGCGGAGCTTGGCTCTGTGGCCTTGGGGGGGGGGGGGGGCCCGGGGAAGGGAAAGGAGGCCTGCTGTCCTTCCCCCGCAGCCTCTGGAGCAATGTTCCTCTGAAAGAGGGGGGAAGAGCGTTTCCTGGGCAGGAGAGGGACTCGCAGCGTTGCTGACCTTGGGGTGTGAGGGTCCGCAGCAGTGCAGTCGTCCCCCTGCGCATCTGGGGGGGCTCTGCCCAGGCTGGGGGGGGCACTGCTTCGCAGGTAAGGGGGTGTTTGTGTTCACCCTCTGGGGCTGAGCCCTGAGCGACCACCAGCTGGCTTTTGTTCTGGGCTTTCCCTTCTCTCCGAGGATCTTAACTTTGTTGAGCACTGCAAGGTGCCCGGGGATGGGAGCTGCTCCTGAAAGGGAGTCGCCAGGCAGGTCTTTCAACTGCTCTCATTGAAAAAAGGTTGAAAATAAAAAACGCTCGCAGAGCTCAGAGAACTGGGAGCCTGGGGCCACCCCTGACAGGGCGGTGCTGGGAACGTGGTCAGGGAACGTGCGTGTACGCCAGTGGCTGTGGGCATGGAGCAAGTGCACGGGACCCCTGCAGGAAACCTCCCCGGCAGGGAAAGTGCCCCGCAAAGGGTCCGCGTGCCTCCCGCACCGAGCTGAGCCCAGCCCCGTCCCCTCGGTGGCAGGAGGCAGTCCCGCTGCTCGGCCAGCCCGAGGAGCTTGCGGACGGCCGGGACGCTGAGAAGAGAGGCGCGCGTCGGCAGCAGTCACGGCCGGTGCTGTGCTGCCTCGCAGTGGAAACCTGGTACCTAGGAGCACTTGTCTCAGAGCAGCGCGTGCTGGGAGGTGCTCTTTTCTGATGACCTGACAGGAAGCTCGCTTCCCACCGGGGCTGAGGCCTCCCTCTTACAAGCAGACTGCACGCCTGCTCCAGCTGTAGCCAGCGGGTTCCCGGCTTAGAGCGGAGTCAGAGCAATTTCCTCTTCCCCAGCCAGAGCCTTTTTCAGCGCTTCCAACTCCTTCTGGCCCTCTTGCTCCAGGCTGCAGCCCCCTTGTTTGGGCAGCCCTTCCTCGGGGGCTCCGGCCCCACAGCCCCTGCGTCCAGAGCTCCCGTTCCCCCAGCGTTAGCAGTGACCCCACAGCACCCAGTCCTCGGGCTGACACCTGACACAAGTCACTGGGATTTCTGCTTTCCCTCGTGTTTGAGGAGCATGCTGACTTTGGGGGCTTGTTGTGTCCGGGAGCCGGGGCTGGCTGAGCCCAGGGACGTGTGTCCTGCCGGGTCAGGGCCACAGCCACAATGGGGCTTCCCTTCCTGAACAGAAAGCCAGTTGTGTTCCTTGGGTCTGCACGGGCTCTGTCAGGGTCAGCTGTCACAGAAAGCTGCAAATCCGAGCTCAGATGGCACCAGGGGGTCACCTCCAGGCCGGGACCCGGGGAGAGCTTCTCTAGGGACAGCCCGGATGCTGCCGCAGCGCAGCTGTGGTCTGCGTCCCCTCAAGGCCGAGCGTTCCCTCTTGCAGCAAGCTGCGGCACATCATCGACGAGATGGTGACCACGGAGCGGGAGTACGTGAGGTCGCTGTGCTACATCATCGACAGCTACTTCCCCGAGATGGAGCGCCTCGACCTCCCCCAGGACCTGCGTGGGAAGCGCAGCGTCATTTTTGGGAACCTGGAGAAACTCTACGACTTCCACAGCCAGTACTTCCTGCGGGAGCTCGAGAGCTGCTGCAACCACCCGCTGCGCGTCAGCCACTGCTTCCTGCGGCACGTAAGGCATCGGCACCTTCTCCTGGGGTCGGGCTCCTCCGTGCTTGGCTCCTGTGCTTTGCGTTTGGCCGCTTGTCTGCGTGCTGCTGGGCTGTGGCTCTTTTCGGGAGGGGAGAAGCGCCCTGCGCTGGCTCTGGGGACGTGCGTTGGGTGGCTTTGCAGCCCCTGACGTGTGGGTGGGGAAGGGGCGTTGTGGCTCTGGTAAGGGCACGAGCTCTCCTCGTGCGTGGTGCTTGTGTGCACGTGCTGAGCCGGTAGCAGCTCTGTGGGTCAGGCCGGGGCTGCGGGGGATCTGGTCTTGTGGTAGCTGGCAGGTTCTGCTGCCTGGGAGGTGACAGCTTCGTTCCCTGCCCATCTGCGTTCCCCCAGCTGCCGTTGTAGCCGTGAGGAAGGTTGGTTTGTGCCCTGCCAGCTCAAATGCTGGGCCCCTGTCTGCTCTGTGCTGCTCCAGGTGGCACTGGGATGGCTCTGTGAGGCTGAGCCAGGCAGCAGCGGCTGCTCTTTGCCTTTCCTGTCATTCTTTGCCACCAAGAGACGCTGCTGGGGCAGCAAAATCCTGCTCCTTAAAGCCCATCTGCTTCTTCAGGGGCATCCCTCACCTTGTCTTCTGTCTGTGGCATCGCTGTGGAAGGACTTGGAGCAGAGAGGTACAGGAGGGGTTGCCAGGAGCTGGTGGGGAGAAGCACGAGGCACCAGTCCTAAGCTCAGCTGCCCCGTGCGTGCTTGTCACTTAGCAGGTGGCTGATATCCCTTGGGGTATGTAATGAGCAAGGGGTAGCAGGAAAACGAGCTCAGAAGTCCAAGCTGCTGTGGGAGTAGGAAGACAAGAACTTCCCCTGGCTCTGGCTGAACTTAAAGCCGAGTCTTTGGCGGAGGCTCTGGGGCACCTGGGAGAGGCAGAAGGATGGGAGTCACCAACCCTGGGGCCAGTCGCTGGGTCCTGGGTCTGCCTTGGCCTCACGTGGGGATCTCTCTTGCAGAAAGACCAGTTTGGGATGTACGCCTTGTACAGCAAGAACAAGCCGAAGTCAGACTCGCTGCTGGCCAGCCACGGGAACACCTTCTTCAAGGTAAACCCGCTGCCCGCACCCGCGGTGCCTCTGGGTGTTGGGGTGGCTGCCATGTTCAGCCCAGCCCAGCTTTCCTGCTTGAGGTGTGCTCGGCGCTGCCTGCCTGGCTCTGCACACGTGAGCAGAGATGCGGTGAGTGCTTTGGGAAGGAGCCCAGCACCCGGCAGCATCGATCCCGTTCCCTGCAGAGCAATCCGAGTACCCCAGTCAGGAAGCTGAGGCCTTGGGCAGCCGCGGTGTCAGTGCCTGCGTGGGCACACGGGGAGCTGCTGCCCTAACCCTCTGCTCTGGTTCTCAGTTCAAGCAGGTGCAGCTGGGGGATAAGATGGACCTGGCCTCCTACCTGCTGAAACCCATCCAGCGCATGAGCAAATACGCCCTGCTCCTGAAGGACCTGATCAAGGAGTGCAGCGAGGCGCAAGAGCAGGAGCTGGGCTACCTCCGAGCGGCTGAGGAGATGGTGAAGTTTCAGCTCCGGCACGGAAACGACCTGCTGGCCATGGACGCCATCCGTGACTGTGACGTACGTTCCAGAGTCCTCCCTTCCCTGCCAGGGGGGCGAAGCCACACTTCTCCCCCCTCTCTAGGTTTGGGGTCTTTGGGTCGTGTGGTGAGCATCCCCTCAAATCCCCGCAGTGGTCGGGGTGCCAGGCTGCCAGCACGGCGCAGCGGGACTGCTGAGGCACAGGGCAGGGCACCAGCAGGGCTCGCGGCCTCCTTGGCTTGCCTGGGGGGGCAGCGAGCTTGCAGGAAGGAATTAAAGCTGATGCTGGTGCCAGGGATAGGCAAAAGCCAACAAGGTGGGACTTGGAGAGGCACACGAAGGGCAGCACTGGAGGAGGAGAAACAAAGCAAAAAATCCATCTACTGCAGGGCTCAGGGTGGAGGAAGATGGATCTAGGGCAGGAGGAACTGAGGCGCTCGTCTTCTGACCCAGACGTGCCTGGGCTCCTGGCGGGTTTCTGGCTGTCCTTTCCTCTTGAGCTTTCTCTGTCCCCCAAGAGAAGGGCCAGGCTGATGCCTCCAGCTGGCACCCCGGAGCTGGCTTTGTCACAGATCTGTGCAGGGTGACAGGAGATGGTTGTCTGTGGGCTCTGCCTCAGCTCTGAGCCACATGTTTCAGCCTGCTGTGGCTTCTAGCCCCAGGGAGGTAGGTTCCCTTACCTCTTCCAGGGGACAGGCAGTGGCCGCTTCTTCGCCACACGGGCCACGCGTGGGACCCTGCTCTTTGTGTCCAGGCCTGCCTGGCCCCGGCTTCCTGCTGTCTGGGGGAGCTGCCGGGGCCTTACCAGGATGTTCCCCGTGGCCAGGTGAACCTGAAGGAGCAGGGGCAGCTGGTGCGGCAGGACGAGTTCACCATCTGGCTGGGCCGCAGGAAGTGCCAGCGACACGTCTTCCTCTTTGAGGACCTGATCCTGTTCAGCAAGCCCAAGAGGATCGAGGGTGGCTTTGATGTGTATATCTACAAGCGCTCCTTCAAGGTAAGGGCAGCTTTGCAGATTGCTCTTGGGCAAGAAGTAGCTCTGGACTTCTCCCTGAAGGCTGCCTGTGTCCTTTCATCGGGTCAGCTCTCTCCCCTGGCTGGCCTGCCAACAAGATTACCCTTTCTGCCCCTGGTGCAGCCCCGGCTGATCCTTTGTTCTTGCATTTTTCTGGCAGACAGCAGACATCGGTCTGACGGAGAACTCCGGAGACAGCGGGCTGCGCTTCGAGATCTGGTTCCGAAGGCGGAAGTCGAGCGACACCTACATCCTCCAGGCCAGCTCAGCCGAGACCAAGCAGGCTTGGACCAGCGACATTGCCAAGATCCTGTGGCAGCAGGCAGCCCGCAATAAAGGTGTGATTCCTTCCCAGGGCGTCTGTGCCGCAAAAGGTGCGGGAGCCCCCTTCAGCTCGTGCTGTCCTGAGTAGGTTTGCAGCCTATTAGCAGGCAGCTTTGTGTGGCAAGCAGCCGTGTGCCTGCATGCAGCCTCAGGAGCATGTGCTGGGGTTGGCTGGGTGCTGTCCCCTCCCTGCCCCTTGTCCCAGACACCTTGACAGCTGTCCAAGCTCTGTGCGACCGTAGACACCTGCCTGGACACTGAGAGAAATGGGAGGTGCTAGCACAGGACTTCCTGCTCTGTGAGAGTGGCCGTGCTTGTGAAAAGCTCGCTGTTCTCCCCACAGCTTCGCTCTCGGAGTGGCAGCTTGCCTGGCTGAGCCTATTCCTCACCCCAGGCTTCCTGCTTGGATGACACTCGCAGGTGGCATGGCACTGGGCGCCTGAAGCAGAGCAGAGCACGAGGGGCTTGTCTGAGCACACTCCTCAGGCTGGGGAGCAAGGGGAGAACGGATCTAATGCTGGCAGCTCAGGAGCAGCCTGGCCCTGGCGCAGCGTAGTGCCTGCAGGGAGGGTCGGGGCAGCCTCGCAGGTGGCTGCTACACGCCTTGCTCTTGCCCTTCAGAAATCCGCATGCAGGAGATGGTCTCCATGGGTGTGGGCAACAAGCCGTTCCTGGATATCAAACCCAGCGAGGCAGCTATCAATGACCGTGCTATCGATTACATCATGAAAGGCAGAGGTAAGTGCCAGCCTGCCCTGCCCCCTTGCTGCAAGTGAGCCGGGCAGGACTGACGCTCAGGGCTTCTTTACGTTTTGTGGCAGGCGCCAGGACCAGAGCATCAATCGCAGTGTCTCTGTTTGACCATTCCAACCCGTACAAGAGGACGCAGGCGCAGCTCTCTGCTGGCAGCACCGCTGCTGCGTACGGCCCTTCCTCCTCCTCCCTTCTGGGGCCCCTCAACCTGCACATGTACCTGGACCAGGCTCTGCTGCCAGGCGTCCTGGCCCCCAGGCGCCCCTTCGACATTGGTGCCTGCATCGAGGAAGACGAGCTGGAGCACGAGACGAGCAGCCAGCCGTCACTGAGTACGTATGAGCCGGCCGTGCTGCAACGCACCCGGGGATGTGACCCACAGCCCAGCCTCTCTGTGCCATGGGCTCGTCCCCACGGCTCGCTCCCTGCTGTGCGGTCACACCAGGCTCCCTGGAGTCACGGCACACCCCACCACACACCCGCGGTGCAGCAAGGAAGGCCCTGCCCTTCCGCACGAGCCCCGTTCCTGCTTTCAGGCTTGGTGCTGCATGCCAGGGCTGCTGTGGCCTTGGAGAGCAGTGCTCGTGCCTCTGCCTGCCCCTCTGGTAGGTAGGAGGCGTTGTGTTCCTCACTTTGGCCAGCTTGGTCCAGTGACCCCTTGGCTTCCCCTGTGTGAAGCTCTCTGGCCGGTACAGGGACAGGGCAGGAGGAGCAGCGCGTGTCCTGCGGAGCTGTGGTGGGAACGGAAGTGCCAGCGGCATTGCCCGGGATGCCTGGGACGGGCAGCTCAGAGTCTGACTGCCCGGGGAGTGGGGCCTCCCTGTTCCTGCCCTGTGCCAGCCCCAGGCAGTCCTCAGTGCCTCCTGCTCCATCTCCAGCATCACTGGGTTACCGCATTGCGTTATTTCGGTGCCTCTGGCTCAGATAGCAGTGTGGCGTATCCATGGGCTTGTGTGACCAGTGCCTCTGCAAAGAGGTGTGTCATCAGGTGCACGTGGTCGTTTAGGCCAAATTCACAGTCCTCAGAACGACTTCTCTGTCTTCCCCCAGCAACAGAGAGCTCCGAGTCATCGCACTGCATGTCAGGCAGCGGCTCCAGTGGCTCCGACAGTGGCTGTGTCTCCAGCATCCCACAAGAAAGCTTCTGTGAAGACATGGGTTCACCCACCTACATGCCCCTAGGCTCACAACACAGCTCTGCGATGGAGGAGAAACCCCGGTTCACAAACAGCCAGTACATTTCCGCAGTAAGTGCAAGCAGCCAAAATGCTCTCTTCACTCTGCCTGTTACTACCACTGCCTCCTCGGTTCAAGCCACTGCCTCTCACGTGGGGACTGAAGATGCTGCTTTGGGGCTAGGAGTCGCTGTGGGGAAGTGATGTTTCTTCTCGCAGAGACTCGCCTCTTCGGGGGCAGGCCAAAGCCCCTGTGTTGTGAGAGCCTCCCCTTCGTGACCAGGATCCCTGAGGACTGGAAAGGACCTGCAGGGCTGGAGGCTGCATCGGGAGGGGATGCTGTGCACACAGGAGCTTTCATGCTGCCATGGGCTGGGGTACACGCTTAACCTCCTGGGGACGAGCGGATGGAGCTCTGCCGCGGATGCTGCTAAGCTCCTTCCTGGGGAGGCTTGGACCTTTTGTGGGGAGCAATGAGATGGAACGAAGGGAGGAACGGGAGCCTGTTGCTCTCAGATGTCATTTGTTTCTCTTACGTTCCTGAGGGTTCTCAGCCATTTCCCTTCCCACTAGCTCGTGTCCTGATGCTGTTGTCCTCTAACCCTGTACTAATGCTGGCTTCTCTCCTCTGCAGAAAGCAGGCCAGGTCACCATAAGTCCCTCGACAATAGTGTGATCCCCTCTGCACACGTATACGGCCTAAGGAAGTGGAGTTGTTGTAAGTAGCCCCTGAAGGGGATTTTCCAGCAGCTCTGAGTGCTGGTCAGGCTCGTCGGTAGCTCTGAGTCAGGACCTCACCCCCGCTTCTCTATGAGAAGTCTCCCACACGCATTCCTGACCGGTGTCAGTGGCTCTGATCTGGTTAGAGACAACCAACTCCCACAGCCAGAGCCATCGCCTTAAATAACAGGTCGGCTGCCTCCCTGGTTTGGAGGAGAAGAAACTAAACAAGCAAAAATGATTTTCAGGTAGTAGAGGCTTGAGCACCACCTAGGCCATGTGTCAGTGTTCAGATGAGCTTCTTTGCTCTGAATGCTACCCGGCTGTCTAACCACTAATCTGTTTCTTGTGGCTATTTGCTGAAATCCTGCTGTTTGTTAGTCCCTCGGAGCTGCCGTGGGGAATCCATGGTATTCTCCCCAAGCTGGATTTATTCCACAGTTTCCTTTGAACCTCCCAAGGAGTCTGTACACATCACCAAACAAAGGAACCTGCTAGGTTATGGTCAGGAAGTCCTGAGGGAGCTGCCAGCTGTTGCTCCTGTGCTTGTGGAGGAAGTACTTACTTCTGGAGGTTGGCCAGAAGGTCCAGAAGATGTCTGAGGAAGCTCGCTGGTGATCTGTCTGAGGAGAGATGAGCCCTGACAAGGCAGGCAGCCAAGCGGGGTGGCAGGCCCTTGCAAAGGCGTACTATGCCTCACGCACACCAGCCTGCGTCCGGCTCAGCTTTTGCTTCTTTCCTCACCAAAGGATTCCGGTCCCTAGGACTGGGCTCCCTTTTTGCAGGGAACAGAGGGCTGTGAGTGTGAGGCAGACAGGGCTGGGGCTTGGATGGATGGTCAGGGCACAGGCCCATAGATAGGGTGAAGGGCCTTGGCTTGTGATCTGCAGGTGGAGGTTGTACTGAGCTAAACAGACCCGGCAGCCATGGATCAAATTTGGGATCCTGAGCTCCTCCTTGGGACGGGTCACAGACAGGGCCTTCTGAAGTGGTCACAGTTGCAGGGGGTTTGCTGCCCGACTGCTGCTCTGGCAGCAGCCTTTGGGCGAGTCCTGAGCCAGAGGCAGCCTTTAGCCTGGGGAAGCGCCTCGTTCCTCCTGAGAGGCTCTGCTAGTAAAGCGTTCTTCCACCAAAATGCAGCTCTGACAGACCGTGGTTTTGAAGTATTTTGCAAAACCACTGCTGGCCAGGACAGAGGGACCTGCAGATCCTGCCGTGTCGTGGCAGTGCAGCCAGTCTAACCCATTGCACGCTGCTGTGTTCCAGGTTTGATTGCCATTTCAAACTCACTGAAGACCCCAGGCCTCTGACCAGCAGAAGGAGACAGTCTTCATCCATGAAGATTCTTTTACACATAATCAGGCTCTTTCAGACAGTCCAAAACCTGACCTCTGGCTGGGGGAAAAGTCCCGAGAAGGTTTCTGTCAGCTACACTTAATAGCTTTGGTGTTGGATGGGACCTTGGGCGTTCAAAATTTGTTAGCCCTATATTTATGAGTAATAAGTAACATAGCTGTTTGAAAAAAATGTATTATTTTTAAGGCTATGTGCTGTACAGATTTTTTTTTTTTTGTTACAAGTGACTCTGTTACTGTTTGTTCTCTAAGCTGCACATTTTATAAAGTTTTTGGAAGGGCAAGAAGAGAAACCAAGGTATTTAAGAAAAGTAGCGTAACTTCCTGTTTCAGGGTTATATTGACCTGGAGCTCAA
Source organism: Oxyura jamaicensis (assembly GCF_011077185.1). Classification (NCBI taxonomy): domain Eukaryota; kingdom Metazoa; phylum Chordata; class Aves; order Anseriformes; family Anatidae; genus Oxyura; species Oxyura jamaicensis. The sequence continues at coordinate 920,078 of NC_048903.1, read as the reverse complement.
GATTAACGTCCTTCCTTATGTTCTAAATATGTCTATCATAGCAATAATTTATTTTCTTGGCTTAACACTTCTGTTTTAATAAAAGCAATTTCATTGTTACAGTGAATTGTTTCTTCACATGATTCTCCCAGTGCCTCAGTGCTGAGCTTCTCTCTGTCTTAACCATCTCCCGGCTCTTGCTGACTCTCCGGTCTCCCTGTGCGATTGCTGCGCTAACCAGCTGCCAGCTCAGCCCCTGTTCTCAGGCGTGAACTCAGGAGCGTTCCTCAGGAGAGGGGCCGGGTCCCCTGGTGGCAGCATGTGGAGGCTTCCCTGCTGCTGGCGGGGAGGCCAAGGCAGCGCAGGGAGCATAGCAGGTGGGTGAGGAGGACACAGCTCGCCTGCTCCAAGATCCTCTCCTCCTGGTTTGTGCCACTCAGCCCCCAGTCAGACTCCAGCCACATGAGGCGTGAGTGACAAAGTTCAGCCTGCAGCGTGCCCTGTCCCAGGGGCCAGGCTGTGCCCCAGGGTTTGGGGTGATGGGGCCTGGCCGCTTGCTTTGCTGCTGACCCAGCCCCTCTCCAGGTACTTACTCGTGGTCCATTCAGCGTTGGTTGAGGAGGTTTGGGTGGTGGTGGTGGCATCTGAGACCAACAGCTTCGGAGTATTTAGGTTTACCTTAAATGCATTTTGTCTTAAGCAGCACGGCGTAACTGCAGGACAAATGTGTGCTGTGTCCCAAAGCTCCCTGTTCATGCCGAGTAACAGCAAAGCTCCCTGCGGGGCTGTGCTGCTGTCTTGGTGTTCTTGGAGGAAAGTTGAAGATCAGCGTTTTTTTGGAAGCTGCAGTTACTTACTGCCAAGCTCCTGCTTAATGAAGTGCTGTAAATCAGCATCCCCCAGCCATGAGAGAAGCGGTGTCACATGTGGCCTATATGGAGCAGTTTCGCCCGTAGCTGCTGCTGGGGTGGAGAAGCTGCTCGGCCCCCACCGTGCATTGCTGTAGTCTCAGATGTAAACCTTCATAGCCACGTGAGTTACCCTCCGCGTATGAACTATGCTCATTCAAGGCTGGGAATTCCTGTACTGTACATAAAACACTTGTTTAATAAGCTGAATGTTTTTAAAAACTTGTTCTTTTTTTAGACAGCAGATAGAACACAGTTGACACCTTTGTACAAAATTGTGTGGGAAACAGTTGCACAGGGAAGATTTGAGAAGTTACTATTTTAAAATAAGTTAATGCAAGATTTTGGGCTGTCAAGACAGTAATAGCTCATGTCACGAGAGGGAAAGAATTTACGAATGTGACAAAAGGAACATGAAATTTTCTGGATTTCTCAAAAGGTTTTTACATTGCTGGAAAAAAAAAAAAAAAAAAAAAAAAAAAAAAAAAACACAAAACTTTAATGTTTACCTGACGCTGTTTTTTCAGGGTTTGATGTCTAATAAAGGTTATTTTCTTTATATGAATCCTGTTTGCATGGTATGTTGATTTCAGTGTGGGAACCTGGGCTGCAGAAGAGGAAGTAGGCATGCCTTGAGAAAAGCAGCTGTCCCTAGGGCATCCAAATGCCCTCTCAAAATACTGGCGTAAGATTGAAATGATGTTTCCTTACCGAGTTGTTAGATGGATGAAAGTGATGTTGCTCTAGTTCACAGGGTGAGACCAACGTCAGTTCTGCTCTGCAAAACTGCAGAGATGGTAGAGCAGGAATAGCAAAGTGCTGTGTCTGCACAAAGGGCTTAAAAGGAAACATGAAGTAACTGCTGGAGAACTACGGTTATTATTCCCCCCACCAAAAAAAAAATAAATGATAATAACAAAGGTGTTAGCAGAAAGAGTGGGTTCTCTTACTCATTTTCAGGAACTAAAGCCACAGGGCAGGGACAAGCTTCTACCCAGCTCCTGGCCCAGCGTTTTCTAATTCAGGGTGCCAGGGAGTCACCTGAGTGAGAGCTTCTCTGCATCCCCAGGCAGGAGTTAGGGGAGCAGCGTCACGGAAAACGTGCATGGCCATCTAGGCAGACAAAAACACAGCAACAGGAGGCGGTGGGGTTTTTTGTTCTTGTTTTTTTTTTTTTTTTTTAAAACATATTTTTCTGGTAATTAAACCTAACTCGCGACCAATAAGCGGTAACACGTAAGATAGCTACTTTGCCCCCTAAAGCTGACAGCTGACAAAGATTCCTAACTAAATGAAGTTATTGTTCAAAAAAGAAAAAAAAAAAAAGCTCAGATGAGATGTTTATCCCCCTCACACCACAACGAAAACATTTCAAAAAACTTTATTAACAGTCTGTAAACTTACATTTCCAAGGCAAAGTATGAGACAGATCTAGCAAGCCCTCTTTGTATCAGTAACTCTAGGCAGCGGCTGTACTTCCACGCAAACGGCAAGGTAAACTGAAAAAGCACAAGAACAAGGCCACCGTTAAATCCCCCGCTGACTGCAGAACAGCATCACTGACTCCTTGCTGCATATTTCTTAACCACCCTAGAAGTCTTCCACCTACTTTTTGTGGACAACCTTACAAATTAGCAGCACGGTTTTAAACTTTTATTAAGGCTAGACATTGCATTGGTCAATTAATGTGCTGCAAAAGGAGAGAACCGGCTTAAGCTAAATGCCAACGCTAATTAAAAACAGAAACAACCACCGCCCCCCCACCCCCCAAAAAAAAACCAAACAGCCCTACAGCATCACCTGGTGGCGAATGCTACTTACTTCCACCCACTTCAGTAGCTCTTCATGAGTATTTCTGTCCCCTTTAAAATGCTCTGTGTTCAGTAAGTCAGCAACAAACTCCTTGGGCGTGAGCTGCTGGGTCTAAAACACAGAACATGGCATCGTCATTCCAGCAAGCAGGGGCTCTTGCTTAATAAGGAGCATTAATTACCCTTGGCAGAAACTTCTCAACAGGCAAGCTGCTAAATGCTCCATCTCACTCTATTGAAGAGCGCACGTTTTTATGCCTTGCCACCCCATCGGTGGCCTGGGGAAGCTGAGAAACCACAGCTCAGCCAAATTGCCGTGACCTTGTACCTACCCAAAGCCTGTTGACAAGGGTCACGATCTTGGCTGTGATTTGCTTGGGATCCTTCTGCCTTATGGAGTCCAGGATGACATCAGTCAGGAAAAAGTGGCACTTCCTGGCATAGAATATCTCCTCACGCGAGAGAGAAAAGCGAAGAAAAATGATATCTACAAGAAACAGTTCAAAGAACACAAAAAAGGATGTGGTTACAGCACTCTACATTTCAGTCATCCAACCTTTGGCTTCTTTAACGCCTTTCCTGTCCAAGGTTTTACTGCAATGGAGTCCTAACAGCCCGTTTTCAAACCTGAGCTCAACTTAACGGGTTTGCCCAAAGAAAAACTGAAAATAGATTTCAGGACATTCATCTTGGGCTTTGTTTCATTTCTTTTCAGTTACATTTAAATGCTCGTACACACACATTACTGGTTTACATATGCACACGTGCACAAGTAGCGCACGGCACTGTTGGCCGCAAGGCGAGCACAGGGACTCTGCCCACCAGGAAGACTCATGCTCATGCTCCAAGAAGCCACAGCTGGAGCTGGGCCCCCCCAGCACCCCGATCACCTTCCCAGACAGGACACAGCAGTGCTCTCGTGCCTGCCCATCTCCAAAGCCTGATGTCTAGCCCTTTTCCCAGCAATGCGGGAGACACCTGGGATCAGTACCTGGGATCTGACACAACAGCACCAGGAAAGGGCCACGGCACTATTCTGCTACCACCTTTTTTAAAAATCTGTGTGTGTATATATATATATATATTCCACATCAATAAACAAGTATGCAATAGACTAGGAAGCTGCCCTTCACTCTTGCACATCCTTGAACAACCTGTAACCGCCGGGACAGTGAGTTCGCTGCTTTTCCTCTTTTTTTTTTTTTTTTTTTTTTTCCCTGGCTCTTACCAGTTCTGTAGCCCTGTAACAAATTCAATGCATTCAAGAGCTTCACTGGGAAATATTCAAGACACCTGCAAGGTCAGGCAGCCGCTGTCCTGCTGCTTTGAAGTCTTAGCAGTAGTTAAGCTGCCATAACCCGAGGTACTCAGAACTGGCAACGAATCATGACAGAGATAATACTGAAAACTCTGCAGCGACATCCTACAGCCTACATTTCCTTACCTTTGGGTAGTGCTTGAGTGCTTGAATTACCCAGCTGGGTGCCATCCAGCAGAACGCTATAAACAACACTCTCTTCACTGCATGTATGAAAGCCATCACTGCCTAAAACCGGAGGATGTTCAACTTTAAGAATCAGCCCTACATTTCTGTGATCTTCCAGAAGAACACGGGTTTGTTTGCTGTCCATTGTTTCTGTGAATGAATACAAGCTGAGTTTTGTAGCACAGCCCGTGCAGAAGTACTGGGATAAACACATTTGTTCTTTTGCAAGCGTGACCACAAAATTGTCATCTCGTTACAGTTATGCCCTTTTTTGTCTTCATTCTGTCATGAGGTTTTGCCAGGAAAAGTGAAATGCCAACAGACAGAAAATGGCAACTTTTACATCAAATAATTTACAATCTAAAGTATAACATTACAGGTCTTCTCTTCTTCCCTCTTTCACAGGGAAAATTCAGAAAAAGTAACCATTACACACTGCTTAACAAAACCCAAGCATAATTTAGTCTGAGATTCTTTCAAGGGATATGAAAGAGTTTTTTTGTAGGAAAAAATAATAATCCAGCTTGCACTGCTATAGTAACAAAAACAACCACAATCATTATTAATACATTTTGCTTTGCCAGCAATTCTGTGAAAACTCACAATGTTGCCCACTGTGGAAGTGGTACAGGGTAAATGACATCCTTTTTGGGGTGACGGGAGAAGTCTTGGACTGGGACTTTCCACTGAGGTTTCCTGAGCTTGAATTTAGTATCTTGGCTATCAAACATTTTCAACTCCTACACACGGCTGTGGAAACTTCAGGGTTTACCATAAACTCAGCCTTTGTGCTAAATTACAGGTTTCTGTAACTCAGTCTGTGCCCAGAGATCTCACTGGTTATAGTGGACTTTATTCAGCTCAGTTCACACTAGCAGTATGGATCTGTTGTTAGACCCTACATCTAAAACGCTTGTAAAACGCGTTGGGTTTCAGTTTTTTTCAGGCTCTGGTGACTGAACCATTGCTATCTTTGTACGCTGCCAGCAACTCCAATAAAAGTAGTAATAAAATACCACATACACCTAAAAAAAAGATTCTGCTAGCAAAACCTATCTGAATGGCAAAGACAATTCAAAAGACTATTCAAAATATTCTCAGGATCTGAGGATATCCTCAGGAGAGGACTGAAGGACGCAAAGGCTCCTTATGCACTGTAGTCCCAATATCAAACCAGGATCCCGATTTTTGTGCCATCACCAACCGTTGATAAACTCCAAACATCCCAGAAATGCAGTCGGATAACTTAGGCACATCAAAACAGCTTCACTGTTCATTGCACAGCTATAAAGGCAGAGTAACAAGGAGGCAGTTAAAGTACAATTCATTAACACTGGCGGATCAAAAAGCTGCTCCACCTTTCTGGCAAACACACTTTTAGTATCAAACTCTGCATAGATAAGTGATAAAAAAAAATCCACCAGTCATAACCAGGCCCTTGCTTAGCAGCTGGCAATCAACTTACTGCCTTTTACAGGGATGAGTTTCATCTGCAAGCTCTTGTCTCTTACTTCATTGGGTAAACTTCCTACGAGTGGGAGAACAAGAAAAAGGAGGAGACCATCACTCTGAAATTCAGCAGCATGATCAAAGCATCTTATTTGTATACAAGTGATTCAGTTAATGACTCCCCACATTTTTGAAAACAGTCCCAAAGTAATCATTTACCTTCTGCTTGCTCCCTGTTTATGTTCTCTGTATTTTTTCCTATTGTAGTAGTTTTTATGGTGCTGAATTTATATGTTCCAGCACTTGGAGTAACTGGCAGGCTCTGTTTGAACACGTATTGGTCCAGCTGCTTTCCTTCAGCCCCGGCTTCATATTGGGTAACAGGATTGTTTTCTTGAGTTGTAAAGCTTGTTTTCCCAGGAGAACAAGCAATAGAATCTTTGATACCTCTGTCCTTTTCAGCAGTGTTGTATTGAGATACGCTGCCTGTGACGCAACCATCGGATATTTTTACGTGCTGAGAATCACATCTCTTGGAGTTCAGCATGTCCCATCCCTTTACCAGAGAAAGTAATTTCTGGATGTGAGTTGCTGAGTCTTTATTTTCTTCTGTCTTTGTTAAAGTGCTTCTTATTTCTCTCTTCCTTGGAGGGCTTACCGAAAGTAAGCAGGAGTTTACCATACTGTGCGAGGATTCTTCGTATTCTCCAAGGGTATTCCTTCGCTTTGTCCCCGTAGCCTGTGACACCATTTTGGAATACTTTGCCTTCTCCCCATTGCTATCTTGCTTTCCTGTCAGATCTCTTATATTACTCCATGTATTGATATAGTGTTTACTGGAATCCACAGCTGCACATGGATACACCTAAAATACAATGAAGTGTTGTTATTTCTCATTTATATGGAAGGAAGTAAAAGTCTTGCCTTTCCTAATTACTGATAAATGTTTTTCATTCTACTACAAGCATTTAAGGACCGAGTTCTTAATCTCTGGAAAATATTTTCTCACTTCCATGCTGGATGCAGTGCCTTAAGACTCTCCAAACACTGCCCTGACAATTCAGCACCAATGCTATGCTGTCCTGCATCACCTTAGTTCCGGTCACTGAATTCAGCAGAACTTGAAGAAAGAAACTGGAGTGGCCAAGGCACACAAGCAGGGCCAGCATCTCACTGTCTCTGCTACTGTTACAACTGAGAAAAATGCGGTTCTGTGAACAAACAGCAGCGCATTCTGCACAAGATGGTTTGGCAAATTAAAGATGTTCAACTGCTCTACCACCTGAACAGCAGTGCTAATTAAGCTGCAGGGTGGAGCAGCTTGGTGTCAGTGTGTAAATGCTGCACAGGCAGCACCTGCTCTCACCTTTCCTTAGCAGACTGAGGACAACTTTCAGCTCCTGTTGTCCAGCTAAGAACTAAAAACAGGCAAAGATTTGGGTGGGAAGCACTTCACCCCATTCCACTGACTTCACAGACAGGAAAGTTTCTGCAGGACGCTGTCTTGCCTGAGTGCACTGCTTCAGCTTGCAGCTCCCACCTGAGGCTGCTGGGCCTCTAGGAACCACACATCCAAGACAGAAACACGCCAGGGAATGCCAGTTCATTAAGCATTTCCTGGTCATGCCTGACTCACGGAGGTCACAGATCCTGCTGACTCCAGGGCTGCAGTGATCTCTTCCTGCATTTCTTTACTACCTTACAGCACTTGGTAGGAAACAGGAGATTTGGCTTCTACGTCCACTTAGGTCAGAGGTCAGAACCTGTGACCCAGCCACAGTCTGCAAGCCACACTGAAGTCTGGGTGAAAACATTTCCTACCCTTGGTGGCAGGGACTCACTAAGTAACCAGGAAAGCAAATCACGAGACCAAGAAGAATCTAAAAGAGCGTAGCTTTGTGGCGCTTAGACCAAGCTAACACGCACAAGAGGATGTTGTCCTTATGCTTTGAACTATCTGATTTTACAGCATACAGTCACTGGATAAAAACAAATAGTGCAGCACCCAGAACAGCGCCCTGACTTGGAGTCAGTAAGTGTGGATGTCCATCTAAATTCTCTCTTTACAGAAGAAGCTGTCTTGTGTTTTTGTAATATGCAAACAGAATGTCTATTGCTGTTCTCCGCTCTCCCTTGATGCTCAAAACCTTTTCAAAGTAGTGAAGAATTTAAATTTGGTGCCTTTCTAGTTCAAGTTGCATTTAAAAATGCTTTATGGCAACATATTCTGAAAAACAAACCTTACCTCTTCTGGGTCTTCGCTGAACTCATGCTCCTTATTCCAAGACACAATATCTAATCTTCTGCATGGAGAAGAACCTTCATTGTGCAATTCCTTGTTTTGGATCCACAACCTAGATAATGAATATTTACAATTATTATAGAACTTTTTTTACTTTTTTTTTTTTTTTTCTCCCCCCCAGGGTAACACCCATTCAGCCTGCAAAAGGAGCGCTAGGGCTTCCACTCATCAGGGGATCTGTGTAATACGAAGGCAACCAAGGACCAGGAGACTTCATTGCTCACCTGTGCTGAGAAGTTCTGAAATGCAATGCTGCAGACACACAGTAGATAAAAATGATTTATTTTTTTTTCCTGTTCCAGCATCCACAAAGCTTTGACCAGTGGATTTATGTAAGCCCTACTTATCAACCCAGGCTGTTTATATGACATCAGACTTGGGGTTTGTTTCTCTCTTTCTCACTCTTTTTACTTTTTTGGCAAAGATGTTTTGTACACTTTGGGGAGCAAGCTATTCAGATTCAGAACAATCACACTCATGGGATCAAAACCAGATTTTAAGTGTGCTTAAAAAACTGAGCTCCTGACAGTGACTGCCTGAGTTGCACATCTGTCTTTGAAAAGGTGAAACACCTCCAGAAGCACAGAGTAGCTGATGCTCTCTGCCTATAGACATAGATTTGAGAAGATTGCCCATGAGCTGACCAATGACCTGTAGACCAATCTGGCTCCTGAAAGAACACAGAAGAAAAGAAACGCCCAGCAAATGGGTTTGCAGATCTACAGTTTGCAGGTTTCTCCATGACATGGTTGGAGAAAATCCTCCAGTAGGTCTCCAGAAACCAGCTGGGGCTTGACAAAGCCAGGGCTGAGCCCTGAGCTGACTGATGACTCTTCTGTTACTGTTCCTGTATCCAAATAACTCATCAGGAAAAAAAATACATCCCAAAAGGAAAAGGAATTGCTCATGCTCCACTGGCTGTATTTCAGAAGGAAATGACAAAGTTGTGCTCCTTTCAAGGAAGGACAAATACTGTTGGGTCAGATGAAAGGGCATTACACTACAGAAAAGAAAAAGAAAGAAGAAAATGTTTATCTACCTGTATGCATCACAGCGATGAAGTGTTTCTAAAAGAGAAGGGATCTGGTACTCCTCTGCTTCTTGACAAAATAGAGGCCATTCTCTGTAAGTTGTAAATTAACTTAATTGTAAAATCACTAAAAATCAACCTTACCTGATTATCTTATCCAATTATATATCAATTCTGGAAGCTTAGACAGTGCACAAACTAAAATGCATTCACGAGTGATTTTTCTTTTAATGTATGGACAAACGGCCTATCATTTCAAATACCAAAAAGCACCCAAACCAACTTCATTTTTTAAATTTTTTAAATTTTTTTGTCATTGCTTTTGTTTAATGTTTCAGACCTAGCATCCAAACAATGAGGAAAAAAACCCAGTGCTATTGAAAGTCATAGAAATTTTACCATTAACTACCGTTGACTTCTACAGAATTTCAGAATCTGAATTTTGGTGTCAGCAATCCCAAATTAGAGGGCTCTTTTAAAAAGGTGCAACCAAAACAGATAAGCTCCTAAACCTGAAGCATTCAGCAGTATCTCTATGAATTTTTGTCAGGCTTGTTATCTTCAAAACTTTTTCAAGCTATTGACCCCCTACTAGCTAAGCAGGTCTGTCCCCTCTTCTTTTTTTCTTTTTTCTTTTTCTTTTTTTTTTTTTTTCCTCTCCCTTTTCTTTCCTTAATTAACCACGGGTATGGATGACAGAAACCTGATTTTGAGAAGCAGGAGTCCTGCTCTGCTCTGTGATGCTCATGATGCTTTTCTCATGTTGAAAATTCACCCTGGCATTTTCCTTAGGCAATCCCATAATGAGGGTTTACAGGTTTGAAGGGTTCCAGGAAATTTGGTATTCTCTGAAATATTCTTAGCCCTAGAACATGCTACTAAACTGTTAGCTTTGCTCTTGCTCTTATCCAATCTAGCTTCTCTCCAGCCATTCCCAGGCATGGTTTGGCCAAATTGGATGTTCCTGGGACTGTTTGCAGTGGACAGGAGTGAAGCCACCAGCTCGGGGAGGTTAAGGCAGGTCACCAGCAGAAATGCAGCTGGCCTCAGTGACCAGAAACATTCCCAGACATATTTAGTTTGCTTGTATAGATATAACTGTAATGTTTGACATCTGACTTCCTGTGCCTTTGATGTCAGCCGTGAAGGCAAACAGTGATTAATATACTAAAGAAGACATCAGTGTAACAATTCCGTTGACTTTGGAGGAAAGAATGAAAATGTATACTCTTCGTGGTAACAGCTAAGCGTGCTAAAAATGACCACATCAGCTGGTGAGCTAAAAAGCCGTGATCAGTACCAAAGAGAGTCTGCCTACTAGGATCAATCCAGCAAACAAGGGCTTTAAGGACTGCAGAGACCAAAGGATGTGATGCCACACAGACTTTCATCACTAAAGGCAAAAATTGCAACACAGGTAGCAGCACTAGAAGCATCAGTCCCAGAGAAATTGCTACAAGAAGCCAAAAGGTCAGTGCTGGGCAAGTGAAGCATTCTGTAGGAACAGCCTTGGTAGGCAGGGCGTTAAGCCATCACAATGCCTGATGTTTAACAAAGTTTAGAATCCTAACAGATGGGACGAAGGAGGTGTTCCCTCCTGTGTAGGAGCCCTGTAGGAGCCCCGTGTAGGAGCCCTGTGATCCTGCACTCATGCCACTGCCTTTTTGGAAGAGATTTTCCAGCATTAGAACAGAAACACCAGTAGAGGGAGCAGATGGAGTATTTTTCAGCTGAACTGAACCAGATTTAGCTGTCCCTGCTGTAAATGAAACATAAAAATCTGAAGATGGATGTAATGATCGTGGTTTGGGTTTTTTGGGTTAAATGCTTGCACACAGTACACAAATCTGTGATGTACCCTGCAGTACAAGTGTCTGGTGTACCAATCATTAAAATAAAGGCATGCTTATCTCCCCATAATCTCTAAATCCCAACAACTCACGTTTAGATAGAACAGTTTACTTCAGGACAAAAATAAAAATTCTTAATTCCTTTGGACAATTATTTCTATGAAAATCAGAAAACAGATGCCCATGCTTATTTCCCTTACAATTATCTAATATAAAAGAAACATGCAAATTCGCCCTGCTTACTTAAATTCTGTTGGCAAAAATAATTTCCCAAGTCTCAGAAAGTTGAGAACGTGCCGAAACATTTGTCCATCTCCATGGATTAGAAGACTTTGACCATAGGTGATCCAGCAGACTTTTTTGTCATTTGACAGCAGCTCTGGGTACTACAGAAACAAAATACATTAAGACCATAGAAACAACATTTTCTTGGACTAGCAAGATGTCTCTTCTCATTACGAAAGCGATTCTTCAACCAAATGTAGGAGAATAATTCTAGATCATTGTGTTAATTTTGTTATCAAGAGGGGCCACTGTACTATAATAAGTGGAATCTGTTCCAGACTAAGCACATTAATCCTGCTGTGTGTATAGTCCTGTCTTCTCCTTAAGTATTTGTAGCTTCACTAATTCTGTATAAAAAGGTGTATAGAAATTTTGAAAGGGGAAAAATTCAATTCTTACAAAGTACTAGAGTCACAGTCTGGAATATGCTAGGCTATGCACCAGACTACCCAAAGCTGTGCAGAAAGTCCACCTCCTAACAAACAACATGAAGCCCGTGTTGGTTTTCAGATGCGGCAACAAATACCACATGGCCCTTAGAAACTACACGTAGACTAAATTCAAGCTGGCTACATATGCCACAGCTTTTATTGTAAGGGACTGTGGGGCTCTTCTGGTAAAGGATCGGGGCTGTCTTCTGCTTGGCACCAGTGATGGGATATCAGCTGTACAACAGATGAGCTCTGAAGAGCCTCCAAGGCTATGCAAAAAGTGCCTGTCTTCAAGCATGCCCTTTACTTTGTATTAACATGCACGTTAGGATGTACCTGGGGTAGGAGGAGCCCTGGAATCCAACCTGCACCTGTAATTGTAAACTTGCCCAGTGGTAGTGGACACAATGAAGCTGAAACACACAGAGTTTCGAAGTGTCTAAAATAGCATGAAGGGATGCGGCATGGAAAACGCATTACAGCAACTGAAGGCACAAAACACGGAGGAAGAGGACAGGGGCATCCAAGCTCCTATAGCTGTGCCCATACAGCCCAGGCAAGATTCCTGGAGGAAGCCCTCCCCAGAGCCACATCTGCGTTGAATTTCAGATGAAACCAGATGGTTCGCTCCTATGAGCTCCTATGAATGCAGCAAAGCATGTCAAGTATTTGCACCTGATTATCAATATGTTCTTAACTCCATGCTAATTCAAAGCAATTTCCTACGGGATTTTCTTTAACTCGCTCAACTTCAGTTCAGTGGGCTTTAAGTTCATGCATAAGGTTAAGCAATACAGTTAAGGCTCTGGTATTTTTCTCTTTGTTCTTGCAGATTTCCTGTGCAAGTAATAGAGGGAAGGAAAAATCCTGTTTGCATATCTTTTCTCAGTGAAAGAATTAAACCAGTTCCGTCAAGTCTACTTATCTTAATGGACCAACTACTTATATTACTAGCCCAGAAAGTACTTTCTTAGGAAGTCAAGATTTATTTCCCCCAGGTACTTGAACATTTTCCACTTAACGTCTGGAGCAAAACCATTCTAGTCGTTCTTATTAGAAATTTAGATTATACTCTGTAGAATTACAGATTCTGCCTTAAGAAGGGTCATGCTACGCCAACCCAAAGACAATTAATTATCCATACCTTCAATAGCGTCTGTAAGTAAGTTTCATACCAGTTACTTCCTACATAAACTTTCACAGTCTGATGCAGTGAGCATACTGACACTTCTGCTGTCCAGTCTGCATCTGGAGATGGAGTAACAAATGGAACGGTGACAACTAAAATAACCATCAGTAGTAACTTTAGATCTATAACAAAATAATTAAGAAAATAATGGATTTTACATCAAAACGTTGTAAATAGCAAGAATTATCTGAAATAGTGAAGCAATAGAGCACACTCTGTGAACACAGAGCTGGAACTCTTGTGCTTCTTTGCTCATACACAACCACAAGGAAATAACAGGTGAGGATGTAATGTCAGAATAGTGGACAATTTGGTCCATCCACGCTGCAGCCAAACCACCTCTCCTCTAGACCTGAAGATAATAGTAAGAAGGCTGTGTACATTGGCATAGCCTCGATAACTCAACAGTTATATCACCTAAAGTAGGTGAGTCTAAGTACACTCTTACATTGTCATGGAAAGTAATGAATTATTTCCAGATTACTGGGAACAAATACATATATATATACAAAAGGTTTCTGAAAACAAAAACTCAGCTTGTCAGCTAGTAGAAAGCCAGGGCAAGCTGGAATACCACAGCCTTGCCCATCTTGGCAAGGAGCCTCACTTTGTCATTTTCTTTGAAGATGATGTTATCATGGCAGGTGCAAGCCTTGAGCAGCTCTTAATGCAGAGAGCAGATATAACCCAACAGCTTGGGATACGTTTTAGTCTGCATTCAGACCACATCCCACCTTAGTGCGGAAACAAAGATCTAGGAAAGCCGCTGTGGAAATCATTACCAATGTAGTTCATCTTGTTATTTTAGTTAGTAATTCCTGTGACTCTCTGCTTTAGGAAAAATCAAAATCTTTGCATTCAGAAGAAATGGTTAAAAACAAATGAATAATATTAATACAAAACTTTGAAAACGGCTCCAACATGGAGAATTCTATTTCTTACAACAGCCCAGGCCTCTACAGAAGATATAAGCAAACCACACTTTTATATTATATATGGGGCTATAGGTAATGACATAAATAGATTCTAATATTCTCTAAACAATGAACAAACTAGCACATGCTTGTCTCATACAGCTACTACAGTGGGACTACCTTCCATAACATACTCAGAATTAAGGCACCTTTTACTGTTACAACATTTGAGTCACAGTTATTTTTTCTAGCACCTGTTCTCCAACATACTACTTGAAAGTGATGCATAGTTCAGTAACTGCTGTTTCAATTTAAGATCAAAACTTCCTATTCAAGGGTTAGAGTTCCGCCTAAGAATAGGTAACTTTCACTCCTTTCTACATAGACACCTTTTGCATGGTGGGGGCAGTGAGGAATGTCAAACATCAGCCCTGTCACCTTGTTCTGCTGAAAATTGCTGATGGCTCAAAACTGGCAGGACAAACAACCCCCCGCAGGAAAACAGAGGGCCCTGATAGCAGAGTAAGCTGGAAGTAAGGTCACTGCTACCACATAAGTCAAACTTCCAAATAAACCACAGCAAGTACGCTTAGGATCCTACAAGCTGAAGTTTGAGCCAGGAGGAAAGGATTATTGACTGATTAATTGCATCCGGGCAATAATCCTCAATCTGCTCTAATACAAAAGAGTTTTTGAAAAAAAATCTTGACTTACTGTAATGTCTGCTCCCTGATGGCATCTGTTGCTTCAGATAGCATTTTAAAGCATCTTTCATCGGCTCATATGTGCTGTCCCTTTTGTCCAAATAAGCACAGAGCTCTTGGATTTCAGAAATACTTTCAACGAGAGGAAGTTGGCAAGTTCCCAACCAATTTCTACCCAAAAGAAGTAGAAATCAAAAAAAAAAAAAAATCTTTATATTTTTACTGCATATTTTTAATGAGTACAAGTCAGTAAATACAAATTTTCCTAAAAATGTTTTTTGCACCTACTGATCTTTACTTGTAACTTTTTTTGTTTTTCATTGAGAGCCCTGAACAATCCACAGTAAAGCACTGGAGCCATCAAATAATGCTCTGAAATAGTTTTGATTAACGGTTTTAATATGTTATTTCTCCTACACTGCATCATTAACCTCTGACAACAGCAAGCGCAGACAAATGCTAGGGGCAGAGATGAGCTGATTACGTGCTTGATCTTCCTATTGTCTTTCTGTGAGCCTTTAGATGTTAGGGGTAGTATGTGTTTGTGCTATATTGTCTAAGTAAGAGTGCTACCAGCATGGAGATTTCAAGTGTAGTATCCAGACATCTACATTCTTTGTTGGAATGGGCAAAGTGGTACAACTTTTCTGTGACTTTCGGAAGAAAAACAAAACAACTGTACCCATAGCCATTGAGGTGCTTTTGAAAATCCCCCACAAGGAATAGTAAATGTTAAGTTTTAAGAATATGTTATCACTTAAAGATAACTAATAATATTAAGTTTTAGGGCTGTTATCACCTAAAAATAAATAATGATTAAAAAAAAATCCCTGTATCACTTTGGAATTTGGGGCTTATCAGCCTGCAATATAATAGAAGAACATTATTGCCCCCTTTAATTGCAGTTATGTTCGAGCTGAGTTAATGAACACCATGATTTCTAAAGGTCGGACTCATGGGAAGAGCACCCGGTTTCTGCTCCGAAGATGCCCACTGCTCACCCAGAGAGCAGGGGTCTCCCCCACCGCTGGGGTGACCCCCGGGGGGCTGCCTGCCGCCTACCTGGCGTGCTGGAAGAGGCCGCCGGTGCCGCAGACGTGGAGCCGCCGCCGGTCGCCGCCCAGGCGGAGATGTCCGAGGGCTGAGTCGGGATATCGCGACAGCAGCCCCAGCGCCAGGCAGAAGAGTGGCTCCCGCCGCCCCACCACACCCCGTCGCCCGCCCGCGCTGCCGCCTGCCAACCAAGGAGACGCACGGGGGGGTGTCAGGTCCCAATCAGGCACTGATTGATAATTGCAGCCCTATTTCCCACCCTTCCCAAGGTGACTTCACTAGGTTTTCTTCTTTGTACGTGGTGGTTTTAAGGTTACCGTTGTGAAATGGGGTGTTCTGAACAGGAATGGTGGCAATAGGCCCAAGAGTGAGCCACCACAGAAGCACAGAATTTAGCCTGGAAGTATGTCCTTCCTCCTAGGTGCACCTCCAGGGTGCCCAGGGACACATCAGAATATCTTCTGAGATCTCCAAGGATGGAGACTCCACAGCCTCTGGGCAACCTGTTCCAATGTGCAGTAAACGTGCGTTATGTTACCTCTATGGATAATATGTTATAGTACCTCTGTAGATCCTCAGAGCATCTATAAGCTCAGGAATTCCCAGAAGTAAGATTTCTTCCTCCAAGACATCGATGTTGGAGAAGTCATCAGGCAACAAGAGCTTCTCTGAGCGGAGAAAGTTAACTTGAAAATAAAAATGAAATATTGGAAGTGTGTGTTGGCATCTACTGTCCAGTGCTCAGATCTAGCAAAAAAAAGGTTCTTGCAACTTCCTTTGGTATTACTATTTACACACAGACATACATGCAGCAGATAATAAATCCACACCAGGAAATACTGCCTTTGAAACAAAATCCTGAAAACGAGGTTTGTGCTGGAGGAGACCAGATGCAGCATAAGTGACAGGGTAAGCACAGAATCAGGCTAGCTTTGTTTATCAGAGCAGCCTAAGAAATTCCTGTAAGAGCTTTCTTGTTTGTTTGGCTGATTCTTCTCCCTGGGCAAAGCCTCTCCCCAGTGTGTACTGAAACATGTTTTCCCATATGCTAACATCAGAATTTATCCATAGGACTAGCAGAGCAAAACTCCAGCAATTTCTTTTCTCATCTTGACTGAGCCCTCTGAGGATGAAATACTATTCTGATGGAGGATTTATGTGGTCCTGCCATACTTTTGAGATGTACTTGTCTTTTTTTGAAAGTGGAATACTATTTCATGAACAAATGACAATTTTTTTTTGCTGGCAAATAGGTACAAGAGTGAGTGAAGATTTAGAGTCACTACATAAGTTTTGTCTTTCTTAATTACCAGTTGTCAACAGCAGTTCTGGTCCTTGATGCCATAAATGCATTTCAGTTCAGAAAACCATTGGATTAGTAAAGACAAATAAGTAGGACCGTAAGTAGGTAAATTTTAGGTACGTGTACTCTGTGTACTCTGGAAGCCACTTGGTAGATGCTTTGCTTGTTAGTTGTTAAACAGAGCAGTAAAACTAAACCAATAAAAAAGATGAAAAGATTCTGATTTTTAAAGAACTATTATTCAAGACAGATAGAAATAGTTTAAAATGATTTAGACATGTCATAATAATAATTTTAAAAAGAATAGTTACCTATGAAACGGAACTCACTGCATTCACATTCAATCAGGACTGCATTCTCAAGCAGCCACAGCAAATTGTCATCATTAACTAGCACAGGATATTTTCTCACTAAATCTAGTGGCAAAAAACAGTAATTCACTTCTTCTTCTGTATCAAGTAAAGGTGTATCCACTAGCCCTAGGGGAGCACTTTCATGTAAACCTAGGCAAAGAAAGTTGGAGAAAAAACAAGAGATAAATAAAGAAAAATGGAATTCAAATGACCTGACTCTAGTACAGCAAAGCCAATAAAAGTGCATTAACTTTGTGCAACACTTAACATTCCCCAAAAGATAGTCTTATAGTGACGTGCTAGCCCAGTACAAATCAATAAAATATTTGTGTGGTGTTTCCTATTTATTTAAATAATGATGAATAAAGAAGAAAAGATGACGAGAAAACCTTTTCAAAACTCTAAAATGTTCCTGGCTTGCAACAAACTAACAACAGTTTATGGACAATCCTAAGGATGCAAAATAATTCGCAAGCCCCTAATATGAAGTTTCCTACACAGAGTGAGAAACAGCTGTTGAAGATGAAAACACCCTATCAAGAGTGGTATGACCACGATGTGATCAAACATCTGGAAAATGATGTGCAAAAATAGGGCAAGAAATTACAATCCTTCTCGTGTTGCTGTAACCAAAAATTCTGAACAGGTCCAAATGCAAGCACACAGCTACAAATAGAGGTAACCTAGCCAAGGCACCTGAGTGATAAAAGCACTCACTGCACTTGACAAAACCCTGGGAAGGGGGCTGGGACAATTACCTGTGAATGCTTTTCTTTTGGGAGGAACCCCTGAGGGCTTGCTGGTACTTTTTCGCGTCCTCCAGCAATTCGAAGATGTTCTTTGAGCTACTGGTATATCTGCAGGTCGGACATATAAATTATGTTTCTCCTCCTTCAGATCATCTAAAATCTGTTAAAATACATAAGATTTTCCTGTTTAGTACTTCAACTCAAATAATTAACCAAAAAAAAAAGAAAAAAAGGTAGGCATGGGAAAGAACCTAATCCATGCTGCTATGCCATAGTTCACGTCTACTACAATATGTCACGGAATATGGTACATGGACAAGAATGAGCATACATTAGATTCCTGGTTTTTAGATATTTAAAGGTACCTGGAATGAATGTGTGAGGAATATTGCATGCGTAATATAATTAATTTATATATTTTTTTAAAAAAAAGCCAATTATTTTTGCAGCATTTGAGTTCTGATGGTATTTCTTTGTATACTGTCTCTGCAATTCAAGACAGAACATTAGCATGTGTAAAGGTACACAACAGAAAAAGCCAAAAACACAACAGTAAGCTCTTTTTAAATAACGTCTTTACCATAAGCTGAAGGAATTCAATGATTAGAAGAGGGAATTGATGTTTGGCTCAATTATAGTAATTGTTAACAGTCTATATTCCTAATCTTTTATAAAATGATAAATTACTTTAAACCTGGAACAAATGGTTACATACTGTTGCAGGATATTAAATATGAAGTAAATTTAGAGCTACAGTTACGACTACTAAAGCACAGATGTAATATACCTTCAAGAAATTAATAAGGTTGCACTGACAATCACTTAAAAGCCAGAAACTTCAAGAATTCTAGTTCAGTGAAGCGTGTTCCTGACCATACCACAGTAGCTCCATGTTAAATATGTGATCGTGTACTGTTTGTTAATACAATAGACTACTGAGGTTTGGTGGTCTTCCGCTCCCAGCCTATTTGGAGATGTTACATCTTTAAATACAGTCCTAAGAAAAATAAAATAAAAAATCCAAAAATGTTAATGTTAAACCCAAAATGCTAACATTTTGGGCTAAAAATGTTAAGCATTATAGTATTTTTGAGAGAACTTGATAAATAGTACTAAAAAAGAAAAAAAAAAAAGAAAAAAAAAGTTTAAATTTAGAGGAAATACAAATACTAATACATGAAAATACACAGTACGTGCAGAAAGTATGGACTCAGCCTTCACTGATACAATGCAAAATCACACTTTAATCTCAATACATAATTCTTGTAGATAAACAGTAAATTAAATGTTAAAGATCTCCATTTAATATGTCTATTTATGCAACTACAGAATAGGAGGAGAGGAAGAAGTACCATTTCCCTGTTTGAACAATTAATCTTAGGATGAATTTCTTTTCTGGCAAACTGAACCTTTTCAGGGAACAACAGAATGGGTGATAATCTCACCTTTTTTTCCAGATTAGAGGGTTCATATTCAACAAGACTGGTCAATATAATTGTTATAAAATGCTGAGCATAACTGTCGGTGGATAAAAGCCTCTGCTTGCTTTAATTTTAGCTAATATACAAGTAATAAAGGTTGAATGAGCTCTGACAGAAAGATCAAGCATCAAATTTGGAACATTTTCCATACTCACCATCCATGACAGACAAATTGAATGCCAAAACTACTTGCTCGGATAACTATTGCAAGCATTGATAAAATCATACATGTAAAATCCTTGACATCCTTCTACAGCGAGTATTATCTAAGAATAATAAAGAGAGAAAGAGAGAGAGAGAAACTACATAGAATACCCCCACTTTACCTGTACTAAAGGTGTCAGCTGCAAAATTAATGCTTGCTCATATAATAAATTCAATTCAGTGCAGCTGAAAAAAGATAATTTTGAAGTCTGCATGTAATAGTGAAGGTGCCTAAATATAAAACCATCTTGGTCAATAAATAGTCTTAGATTTTCAGACTGGTCTTGTGCAGCAGCTGCTTTCCACAGTGGAGATTCAGGAAACTGAGCAACTTTACTTTTGGGAATTGAGAAATGCCAGCCACCAACATTAAAATTAATTGACTCTTCTTCTGCAGATTCAATAATACTCTCTGGTTCCTTCAAAAGAAAAGGAAAACATATCAAGAGGCAAGAATGAACCTGTGAATTTCCATTGTACTTTGCATTTAATTTCCCTTCTGTGGAAGCATCCATACCATATGTTTTTAAGCAGCTCATCAAAAAATAAAGTATAGGGCAAATGCACAAGAACATTACATTCTTATTCATTTGCACATGCATGTTCCTTAGTTAATACGGATCTGGGGTTGTGAGAAGTCAACAAATCACATGCTTTTACATAATAAAATACTTACAGTTAAACCTTAGAACAACCTGGTCTACAACTGAGATACGACACACGCCTTCTTTAAATTTTCAAATAAAATGAACTACATTTCAGGCAGAAAACTTCTTGATTGTTACAATTTATATTAGGGTTTGAACCAGCTCCAGCTTAGTAAGCTACAGTAATTTTGTTATGACAAGACAGTAATAAAACATAAATAAATGCTTGTACACCCTCCCACACTACTCCAAGCAGCAGGAAGGAAACACAGTTATTGGTCTGCGGCCAATTGTTTCTTGTTGTTGTATCACACTGAGCTGTGGATTAGTCTGTGGCTTACAAAAACAGAAGAGCCAATTCAAGCCTGAAAACAAAACAGCCTGCGCTCCGTAGCCACAGTAGCTAGCCTGAAAAGCCAAGGAGACAGTGTTTGTGTTGACAATGAAGGATGCGATTCTTGCAGCAGGAACAAGTGGGGGAAGATAGGTGGTATTTTTAGGCTATTTCTCATTCAAGCGGCTACAGACAGGGAGTCAAAAGGAAATCTGGAAAAGGATGAGGAAAAATATAACTGTTAATGAACGTAAGAACTGTAGCTTCTTGAGAGAGCTGCAAAGCAAAGCTGAGGTGAAGGTGCTGGTGGTGGTCACCGTGGCAATGCTGCAGAACCACAGTTATGCTGGCCTCAAAGTGCTCTTAGCCACGGCTTTTTCACAGGTGTTCTCAGCTTTGTAACACTGATACCACCTGGCAAGTTCAAAACAAATCACATATTTGCAGAGAAAACATGAAAAATCTGGTCAAGCAAGAAAGATGAAAACTAGTTTTAAAAAGTGACCAAAATCTGGGAATTTCTAAGGCTCATTCCCAGCATTTAGGGGCAGAAGAAGACAGCATGCACACAGCTGCTCCCAGCTCCCTCGTGAGGGCTTTGATGGCCAGCAGGATCTCAGGCCGATCTAGCTCGCTAAACCAGCAAGAAGTGATCCATTTGGGGTGCTGCTATAGGATTTTTCCCCACCCCATCTTTCCCCAGCACACCGCCTCCCCGCTGCCGGCCCCTCTCAGGCCGCTTCCTCCAGCCAGCCCCCGATGCCCCCGGGCCGAGGACTGTGCCCCCGGCCCCCCACAGGCAGCCCCGGCGCCGGCTGAGGGAAGCGGAGCCTCCCCCGGCCCTGCCCCTACCATGGCGGCCGCGCCTCAGCCGGCGGTGCCGGGCAACGGCCGGGAGGGCAACGGGCGAGGCCTGCGGCGGGAGCCGCCGTGTCCCGGGCTCGAGGCAGGTACCGGCCGGGCGCTGAGGGGAAACCGGGCAGCTGGCGGGCTGGGGGTCGGGGCGTGAGGGGCTTGGAGCCCAGCGGTACCCCCTTGTGCCGTGGTGCGGCAAATAGGGGGCCGGGAGTGCCGGCATGTAGGGCTGCAGGGGTGCCATGTCCGTGGGACGCCAGCTCTTGGTGCTCAACAAAACCGGGTGCTGAGCCTGGGGCTACCATGGCTAACCACAAGATAGGTGCACGCAAAGAACTCTGAAGTACCACTTGTACTATAAAGCACGATAAAGAGTCCACCCAAAATATAAAGGGACCCCAGAGTAAAAGGCAGTTATCTGTACAGAGCTGCGTGTCAGTTTCCTTTCAATTTCCTCGATTATTGCTGAAAATAGTGGTTTAAACATCACCTGGTGGTGGCACTGTTTTTTTCCCAATGGCGTTGCATATTCCAAACTCAGAAGTGATTCAGGAACAAGGACTCTCGATTTTATTTGAGTCAATGAATATCTCCTTAGACACTATCAGCGTTTCTACATCTGGTGATCACATCCCATTTAAATTCACTGTTTTACTTTCAAACTGCATGCTGCTGCTCTTCTAATACTAAGATGCATGTGCTCTGGAGAGGCTCAGTTTTAAAATCAGTTGTCATGAGTGACTTCAGGGTGCATTCTACCAACATTTAATATTTTTCTGACCTCTGTGACAGCCACAGCAGAAGGGAGGTTCAGCTGTGAGGTTCCCTGTAATGCCACCCGTTGGAAAGGGGAGGGTGGTGATTTATCTTAAAAACAGATTAACACAATGGTAATTTGATAGATTTTTCTAATCACGTTCTGTTCATACCATTTCTCTTAGATAAAATAGAAGATGAGAAGCAAGGGTGAGGAATAATAATAACAAGAACAAAAAATAGAATATAATATCTCATTACCTGACTAATCATCATAAACATGCAATATTTTTAGTTTTCACAAATAAAAAAACAAACATGGGGGGGGTAGGAGGGAATTTTAAGAAGGGCTTTAGATAAAGACGCCACTCTAAGCTACGAGGAAGAACTCAGAGTAGCTCACCTTTACTTTTCAGCTGAATGAATCATGTTTTAGAAATTCAGAGGAAACAAAACACAACCAAGTAAAACCAGTGAGACAAAGAAACCCACACATTCCCCTCCAGCATCCCTCTCCTCAACTGGTCTAGGAGTATGCTGGGGAAATGAGCTGATCTCATGGGTTACACCTGCATGCACAGAGCTGGTGAGTTACTAGAAATGCAATTTAAACAGCTGCTGCTGCTTCACAAATGTAACTAGAAAACAGGTTGGAAATGTTGCTACAACCATCATTTGAATAGTTTGTACCAATTCAGCAAGCAAACAAAAAAATCAATCTGTGGATTTTTTCAAGGCCTTTAATGTAATTGTATTCACTAATGCTAAACAATGGCAGATAACATAAAAAAATCCTTTGGGATTATGAATAACTCTACTGATAAATTAATAGGCAGGAGTTAATAATTAATTTATAATAAATAAGTAAATGTATGAAACAATAACCCCATTCTGGGACTGTTTCACACCTCACCAATAGGAATGGATCTGTCTAATATGTTTTTCGGTTCCCCTGTTATCAGATCTATGCATTATTACTGGAAGTCTCAGCTATCATGAAGACAACTTTTTTAATATCTTTCTAGGTAGCAATTTAGCCAGTGGAAGCTGCTGCTGAGGCAGATTTTATGTGTCAAGTTTTTGATTTCAGGGTTGCCAGTTTCTCTGTTGTCCTCTCCCAGTAGGGCTGCCAGCAGAAAAGTGACAACTCTAGTGATGCACTGTTGGATGCTTTTAGAAGACAGATGTTCCAGGGAGGGTGAAGGAAGGGCTGCCAGACTATATTTTAGCAGAAGTTGGAAAAGAGGAAAGTGTTTTTTTTTTTTTTTTTTTTTTTTCTGAAAAATAGAACACAGGGATAATTTATTATAGTCTATAAACAATTATTTTATAAATATGTTATTATAACTTTATATGATGTGTGATTATATATAATTCTATTAATAATTATTTAATATATACACTTTTATTCGTTACTTGTTCCTGACACCCACTGGTTTCATAGAAAATTGGGAGTTATGGTGAGGTCAAAATTTCTCCATTAGCTTAACTGTGAACAAGATAGGAACAAGTCAGCCAAACCTAGTTCTGTTTACTGCTGAGGGACCAGCCACTCTTTTGTGTTCAAAACAACCATTATTCATGTCAGAAGATGGAGTGAAAAAGAGAAGTTTGGTTTTGTGTAGCAGTGGCTTTGAAGTTTAGCATTTGTCTTAATTGTGGGGGTTGTACATACATCCAGGCATGATGTGTCTTCAACTGTGTTCTCATGTGCCAGGGTACAATGTGGAAGTAAAGAGTCAAATCGTGTTATCCACCAGCTTCTACTGGTCTGACTCATGTTTTATACCTGACTCCACTTAAAATTCCATTAAATCAACTGTCTTATGTTGCTGCTCTAGGGAGAATATAATGAAGAGCCACGCAGTAAGCAGAAGGATGTCTTCAGTATCTAATGACGTCGGCACAAAAACTGGTACTTTTTGTTGTATAATCAGTACAGCAAGATTTTGACACTGAGAATGTTTTAGTCAAGGCTGGATTTCTTGTGTATGGTTAATTCAGGGTAGTCCTGTGCTCTGTGTTATACAGGAGGCTGGATGGTCACTGTTGTCCTCTCTGGTTTGAATCCTTTCACAGTTTAAAAGCTTTGCTATCAGACAGATTCTGTGTTTAAACAGTGCCTATGCTATGAGCTTTACCGATATTTAGCTAAACATTTCACACTGTAAATCTTTAGAGAATGCATCTGTGCTCACTTGGGGTTTGATCCCAAACTAGACTGGTGGGATTTCTCGTTCTTGTTGTATTCTGAAGGACAGTCACTTGGAAAATACAAACAAAAAGGAGATAAAGCATCGAAGGAACCTAAAGTTTAGGGAAGTCTTGAATCCTGGTGGGTAACTGTGCTGTCTGGGGTTACTCTCACAGCTAGTAGAAAGGAAGCTCATGGAGATTTGGAAAGGACTGAGGTCTGCCTGCCTGTCCCATGCTAGGGAGATTTTACTGCTAGGGAAAGGTCCTATCTTTATCATCATGTGTTATCTCCATGGTCAGACCAACTCTTTATTTTTTTTTCTTTTTTTCTTTTTTCAATCTCTCCTGAAAAAACATTCTCACTGCTTCCAGTGATTTCCCTTCTAATGCACATCAAGCCACAAGGAGCTAACTTAATGTGTTTTCCCAATTTCTACACTGGAGACCAGCTCAGGTTGAATTTTCCAAGTGAGTTTCAGCCTAATGGTGGCTAATTGAGTGTTCCCTTTCTGCATATGGCATATTGACATATAGAAATGACTTTTCTACACTGATTCCAGCAATCCTAAAACCCTAAAATCGATGTGCTTTTGGCAGTCTATTGAGTGTTCATTCTGTTGCACTCCTGAATCTTAGCAGTAGGATACAGCAGCAGCCAAAGTCGTACTGTGGATACAGGTGTTATTAAGAGGTCTAGTTTCTTCCTCTTATCTAAGTTTGGAAGGAAAACACAAGTCAAAATATGCTTTATGTGACTGCGTTGCAGTGTTTAGTTTTATTCTTCACACTGTAATGTTTTTACTTCTTTCCAGACCAATCATCATGTCCACAACTGCGTTCATCCCTGCACACCCCAGAGAAAATGAGAGCAGGAGGTCTGCATGTGGTCTTCTCAGATAGTAAAACTTCCAACTCCTCCCCAGAGACGGACACAATTCAGAAGTCTAGCATCTCTGAACTTAGCCAGGATATTTCTTCTACAAAGAGATTGAATTTGAGTGACACAAATACAAATAACTCAAATAAGTCATCCAGAGATGCCAGGCTAAGCAATTTTGATGATTTTTACCACGTCTCTGTGACCTCTTCTCCTCAGCATGGGCACCCTGTCCAGAAACCCCAGAGTGGCAAGAGGAATGAGGACCATAGGGATTATGGTGGGAGGCTTCCTACAGAAATGAAAACGTCTTCGCAGACTGCCAGTGGCAGTACACTCACACAGCTCACTGAGACAGAAATTAAGCACAGAAGTCCTTTAAACATCAAGTCAGGTAAAAAAAAAAAAAAAAAAAAAAAAAAAGTACCTGTGAGAGGCTGCTTCTTTCCTAATCTCAGACTATTATCAAGTTGTTGTCATGTATTTCATTTCTAAAATCTGTGGTCAATAGATGAATTTTAGGACTCTTCTAAGTGAAATGCACACTTCTATCCAGTTTATTGACACACTGTCAAAACCCCAGATCCTTGATGGCATTTGGATGACTAATTTATGCTGAAATCAATAAGACATTGGTGTTTAAAAGGGATAATCCCCTATATGCTTTTGAAAATGTGTGTTTCGGTGTCCTTTGTGAAGATGTGGTCCTCTATAGTCAAACTGCTGCTGTGTCAGTCACTTCATAGAGGAGACAAGGAAAAAAGGTTAGAGAAAGTGTATCTGCTTTGCTCTTCTCTTTCCCACAGGTCTGAATACCCTCATGCATCTAATCCATAGCTCTGCCCAACTAGCCAGTCATATTTCTACTTTATTTGCAGGCTTCAGAGATGCAACTTCATTATCAGCTGAAGTGTTACTGGAGAACTTGAAGTCCATAATGACAAAATCAGCCATGCTATCTTCAGTACCGGGGAAGGTCAGAGAACCTGCAGCTCACAGGTCCTCCAGCCCAGCTAGAGTGGAATATAAGCGAAGTGAGACCCTGCATTCCCCAATATCTCCTAATCATTGCTTCAAAGATTCTCACAAGGAGGCAGGTTTTGTATTACTTGTCATTGTTGCTCTTCACAAATACATACGTGTAAATTGAGATGCTCATGGTAATCTCCTAGTATAAAGATGTTCTGTGCAGATAATACGGAATAGCTTCTGCGTCTTTAAAAGCCAGTAGCACAAAACCATCTAAAACCATCCACTGCTGCTCTAGCAGTCTAAAAGCAGTTGAAGTTTGTAGAGCCAGTGTTGGCAGTACTGTGATAATTTTTCAGCAAGCAGTCTGTACAGTTGTCCTGAGCACCTCTAACTGACCTTAGGATATTACCAAAGAGCACTCTCAATCTGCAGCGATTTACAGCCACTATGATGGGACGTGCATCTTATTTTCCTGTGTGCATGTGAAGTAGAGAAGCCACAATGAACAAAGTAGTGCCCTAGCGTCTCTGCTGCGTTCACTGCTCATCCTCCCCCCAGCTACTTCAGGCTGACGTAAGTTAGGAGCCTCTAGGCTGCTTCAGCAGCACATAGTGTGGGGCCTGCACAAGGATCAACAATCAAACATTAGCCACTGAAGAGCAGAGAGAATTATAACGAGAACCATTTTTTTTTCACAGTGAAGTAAGAATGAGACAGTAGGTCTTCTGTCTCTCAGCATCCCAGGTTAAGGGGAGACATCTACCTTCTATACATTTATACAGGTCATTTCCTGTATTCAGTACAGGAATAACAGGCAGGAATATAGGACAAGCATCAAACGGGCCTGATGAGGTGATCTCTTCAATCTTAAACTGTTTATGCTTCAGAGCATACAGGCAGACATTTTACATAACCATTTGCCCCATCCCTTCGTGGTATACATTATACAAGCCTCTGAGCACCTGTCCTTTAGCTCTTGGCTTGTATGGACTCTCATTTGTGTCCTGTTCGTCCCATTCACATGGGATTCCCTGGGACAAATCCTCTGCTGCATCATCACTAGCTTTGCATTTACCATTCAGTTGGCTGCAGAGACAATTTTATCCATTTGTCCATGTATGTCTTCAGTTTGTTTTCAGTGCCATAGGATGTTGAAAAGAAACATAAAACTGTGATAATGAACTATATAAATGTCACTGCCATAAATTATAATAACAGGCACCCACTTGGCTACAGGAACTGAAGGCACATGCAGTGGGAGAGGCTGCCTATCTCTGACAGAGCCTAGGGACAGCAGTAATTCTGAAAAAGGGGTTTCAGGACAGAGAACATGAATTTTCAGTGTGATGTTACTGCACAGGGAGTGAATGTTACTCTTGTTTGTATACATGGGTAGGAGAGACAGCAAGTGTTAAGTCTAGGGGCACTACTGAAAAACTGTACAAAATTCAGGTTCACTGGTGATCATTTGTGTATGCGTTCACATAAACTCAGCTTCATCCTGTGCCTCTAATTTGTTTGTGCCCAGTTGGAAAAGTGCAGGCATAAACACCTGTTAAGCGTGTCCAGCTAAGGCAGGAGGTGCTAGCAGATATACTGCAGACATTAGCTGAGAAAGTAAATAGCTTTGGCTTTTTCTCATTAGTCTTCTTCCAGTGAGCTAAGTAATGATACTGCTGTCACAGAAGGTCAGAGTGCCACTGGAAGTGAAAAAGAGTCCAAGGTTACAGCTGTCCTCCAGCAGCTCCTGAAGCTGGTGGATTGTCACTGGAACGGGCCTGGATCTCTCCTGGTTAACAAGGATTTTCTTGGTAAGCTTTTCATATATATGCAAACATTTCATCTTAAACATTTTTCTGCTTTCTCTCAATCTGTGCTTAAAGTCAGGAATGTATTTCACCATACCACTTTACATTTTGTTTTTTTGCTATTGACTGCAAGTCTGATATTCTGGGACCTTGTTCTACTCTTTCCCTAGTAGAATGTTATGTATGAAAACACCATCGTTTTCAGATTTTTGTTGAAATCTTTTTGTATCTCTGTAGTTCCTGCCCAAAACTTGCTTTTCCATCTTGTGGCTTGTACTGCTCCACAGCAGGATGCTCATCTGACAGCTGGACACTGCTCTTCAGTCTTATCTAAAAACAATCCCAAAGTCCAAAGGACTCAGCTTAAATATACTCAACAATTCGATAGAATGGATTCTGCTGCGGTATGTGGTTTTAGTTCTCTTTCTTTGTCAGTGTACTAATGGAAATTCAGTAAGAAAATGACCTTATCACGAACTTTTAATGAGGATAACTTCCTTGTAATAATTAAATTGTGAAAGGATTAATCACCTGATTTAATTATATTGAGAAAAGACATCTTCCAGTAGGATTTCCAGTCATGCATTCTGAATGCTCCTTATATTTGGGATCAACAGGCTGATTCTTCTGCGAAGTATCAGATTTGTGGCACCTTGAAATAAGAGCACTTCCTTAACACCTGCCTTGAGCCAGGGCAGTGGAGGTTCCCCACAAGGTCTCTGCTCTCCCTGACGTTTTTCTTAGTAGAAGTTTGTTGAGACTCAAATATTTTGGTTGCAAGTATCTCCAGTTCAGTGAATTGATATCTCCTGGCAAGACTTTTGTATGAAAATCTCTGAGTGGCTGCAGTTAGGGCTTTGGGCTTGCTCTAGTTTTTCTGAGATAGCAGTGAAGTCCTGATATGTTTTCTCCTTGAGGCTGGGGTGAATAAGGGTGGAAAGCACACGGTAGTCCTCTTGTCCTTAGCAAGGCAGGTCAGGAGCGTTTTCTCCTCACAGGTGCTGGGATCAACCAACACCTTCTTGCTCATCCTGCTTGTAATTGTAATTCTTGCCCCCATTTCCCCATTTCTAGCATTATTTATCTAACAGTGTCTGTGCTGGTCGGGCAGCTGCCACGGAGAGGAGCTGTTTGGCTGCATACTGGCTTCTTCTGGTTCCCAAGAAAACAAGCAAACAAACATTCATCATCCTGCCTCTGCAGGCCTATTTCTACTGACTTTTGTCTCATGTCCAACCCAGAAAAGATGTGAGCCTGTCTACTCTGCAGCAAGACTTCTAGCAACAGTTTTAGCTTATCATCCTCCATGTAGGGCCAAGTGCCATGGTTGCTCGAATTACTACATTTCCCAGATGTTGCACATGTATTTCAGCTGTGGGTTTGTTTTACTCAATATGATCTTATCGCAGCCTGTCACAGACAGGATGAGTCCTGGTCCCCTACACCGCCTCTAGCAGTGCTCTTGCTCCCTTCCTCAGGATGGATTTAACAAACGTGTGGCCATGAGATGCAACAAAACAAATTAATGTCTTGATCCAATGGAAGACTGGTCTTTCTTTCTCAGTGGATCTTACTCTAACACACTGAGACAGCAAATGAGATGACTGGGTTCAATAAGATATCCATTCTTATGGAAGTTCAGAATCTGTGCGGTCCGCCTAGAGAAGAGCCCCGGCTCATCCGTTGTGATGTTGACCCATGCTGAGTTCTTAATTGTTCTCAAAGCTCTGTCCCAGTAGGGCAAAAAATGCTAATTTATGAGGGCAGAAAGAAGAGAGCTCAAATAATAGGACTTTATTTTGATTTTGTAATTTACTTTGAGGTCTACTGGCTAAAAATCCCAGGAAAAACCAGAACAGCCATGTCAAATGACTTTCTCAAGACCACCAGCTAAACCCGTGGCAATAATGTGAGCAGGAGGATGCCAGGTTTTTCCTTCCTTTGCTCCACAGCCTCAAACTTGTACTCCTTGAGACTAAAATGCATAGCATGGGGATAGCATTGCAGATGCTGCAAGGATAAGTTTAAATCCAAACCTAAAATCTGTTTCCAATCAGTTCTCAAAAAAAAAAAAAAAAAAAAAGAAAAAAAAAAGAAATCCATAGAAACATTTCTGTTTAGATTTGTTTTCTGACATCACCTAAGCTCCCTGCCAAAATGCCTGGATATCTTTTTGTGTTTCAGATGTTACTGTTTGTTTAGGTTATTCTTGTACACCTATGCTTTGAAAGTCGCTTTTTTCTTTAGCGCGTTCCAAACAAATACTTCAAAGCACTGACATAAGGGTTCACTTAAATTCATGCCATGTTGCACTCATTGTCATTATCGCTCTTCAGAGGGCTCAGCAGCATCGCTGGAAAGGCTTCTAGGAACTTACGGAGTAATGGCAAAACTGCAGAAGAGGGCTTCATTTCTCTTAACAGTAACTTGATTCAGCAACCCTTTGTGGTTTTTTTGTATTGTATTCTGTTGCTTTGTTTTTGTCTTTTGTTGCTGTTTGTTTTATCTTGTCTTGTCACAACTGGAATATCTGCTGCAGCAGCAAGGAAAAGGGCTGGTGGAAAGTCATGTCTCAGCTTCCACGTTGCACGAGATGGATCACACTGCTGCTTCGAGTTATCACATCCAAAGGAACCAAGCATCCATGTACGGTAGGTCCAAACGACTTACCTTTAATTTCTTGTGAGTAATGTGACTGTTCAAATTACTTTTGTTTTCTGCTTCCAGGTAAGCTCACAATGATTATGAAGAGGAAGGAATGCAACTGGGGTCTTCTCGTAGGCTGCTGTATAACATACTCTTTTAGAAGCCATCTGGGCTATGGTACATCAAGTAAATGGTGGCTGCTGTGGCCTTACAGGGCTCACAAGAACGGTCACAATGCAACCATTCATGCATTATGCCAGTACCAGCTATGCCATATATGCCTTCTCTAGGAGCTTTTATGCACCATGCAGTAAGAATAAGATGACTGTAATGTAACAAGGAAACACATCATCGGATGGATTCCTTGACTGCTGACAGACCAGCACAAGCTTCCCCACCAACTGAAGATGATCTGATATTTTCAGTCTGCCCTAGCCCTACAGACAAACTGACAGTGGTCCAAGCCTTAATCTCCATTTGTCCAGCACTTTAGTGGCCAGTATACATGGTGACAGCTGCTATGTAATCGGAGATAGCCTCACAAGTTTAAGCATCTGTTGTGAGCTGCCCCGTAGCAGTGGCCATACAGTTCTGTGCCCTGGATGCTGCAGGGTCTCTGCAGGATGTGCTTTAGCCAGTCCTTCAGCCCTGAGTTTTAAAGGCTTTGTGTAACAAAGGACCACAACCCTTCACAGGCTGCTGTGGTCATTTTTGTTTGGTGTAACCCCCAGCCCCTGGATCCCACATTCCCCTTTGTCTTCCAGAACAGCCCTTCCTGTTAGAGCCATGCTCAGTACAGTAGTACATCAAAAAAGTTTTGATCCAAAAATGTGCCTAGAACAGGTTCAACTTAGGGTTTGAACATAAGAGATGATAATAGTAACTGTGGCTGTTATTAATATTGCTCATAGTAACTTATTCTGTTACGCATTAGCATCGAGAATTGCTTTATTAAAAATGTGTTTACCAGCTTTTGGTGATTTTGCTCAGACCTCTCACTGTGTTTCCTTAAGATGAGTTGCTTTGGAAAAATAACCAGCTGAGTACCCAGGTGGAATTCCTAAGACTGGAAGTGAAACAACTTACCGGACTCCAGGAGATGGTGGCTCTTCTGCAGGAGAGCCAGAGGTAGGGGCTGGCCTCAGGTACGGAACAAGCCGTGTCACAACAGGAGGTGGCACCTGTGTCCCAGCAGAACTCCTCCAGTCCTAGTTCATGTGTGCTTATTGTAGTACCCCTGCACTGGTGGCAAATTCAGGAATTCAGGGCTTTGACACATGAGCAAGTTATTCTGAGGTTACACACTTTTAAGCCAAGATATGAAAGTGCCAGTTCAATGAGAGGAAAGTCAGGGATATTCTGAAACTGCTTTTTTTTTAAGAAAAAGTATCACTGGTCAAAATTGGAGACCAGAGTCTTTGTCTTTTGCAATCATAGTACTCTGCTAGGCAGCTTCCAGCTGTTTTAGCACAAGCTCCCAATCTCTGCGACACAGTTTGAATGGTTCCTGTCGGTTATAAATCATTGTAAGCCAGTTAGGCATGAAATCTTAAAATGAGTCATAGCTGTGGTTGTGGTTGTCTTGAAACACAGAGCTTTAAGTACAACTGTCAACTTTTTTCATGTGAATTTGAATAAATGGAAATCAGTATATCAGTTTTGGAAAAATGTTCCTAACCATAGCAGGTTCCCTCTAATGAATGCATGCTCACCATTTTAATATTTTTTCTGCAACAATCTTTCCCAGGTCTTTAGTGTCCACAAACAACTTCCTGCTGCAACAGCTGAGTAAAGGAAACAGTCATACTGTTCACAAAACACCTCTTCCTTCTGAGAAATGCACCAGTCGTGAGACATCATCCCCACTAGAAAGAACTGCGTCGGTACCATCAGTATACAGCTCTAGCCAGTACTGGAGTTCAGAGCAATTATGCAATTGTCCTCTGTAAAGGGAACAAAACAGACATTAAATATGGATTGTGTTCATTTTTAGATTGTATGAAATCTCTTGCTGCATTTAAAGCTGGTGAATCTAATCCTTGCTTTGGTCAATTTCTCAGCATCTTCCTGCTCCTATCTTCCCCTGTCTTCTTCTGCCACGTTGATTACATTAACAAAAAGTGGGGATGACTCCTGTATAATAAAATTTTATCTGAGATCGTGCTGTGCTGGGAGGATGGTAATTTAGTTAATTCAATTCACTCGAAAATGGTACTGAATCAATATTCCAGCATAGTGCTGGCAACGTGTGGCTGGTGATGAAGTATCGCATGTCACATTGATATTCAAACCAGCATCTCAGGGCACTGACTGCAAACACTTGAAGTCCCAGTCCCAGGGTTAGATTTATATCTCAGGAAGTCATTGACCCACCAGGATACAAGCTGTTCTCTGAATCTTGTCTGAACACAATTTACTGTTGGAACACACTGTCTGTCAGTCTCACAGTGAAATGGAAAAGTACCGAGGAAGGCAGGGCAGGTACAACTAGACAAGGAAGCTGTTTTGCCTGGCATGAGGCCGAGGATCTGCTCTGAGTGCAGTGCACTCAGCAGAGGGATGCTCAGTGAGGGTGGAGTGAGCCCTGTCCTGCATTGCCACCACCCGCAGCTCACATGCATGTCCAAGTGCATGCACTATTGTTTTTTTTTACTGCATTCCTCTTCAAGTGTATTCCAGTGTGAGCTGCCACACAGAATAGCAGCATTTCTTGGAACAGCAACATCTGTAAGTTCTTCCTTGTTCTCCTCCTACACAGGGACAAAGGGCAAGGTCTTGCTGGGCTTACTGGGAAACGCTGCCTCACTCTTCTGGGTCTGAACCTATGTCCTTGAGGATGATCATTCCTCAGCAGTATCTCTGGCCAAATCATTCATCCCAGAGAAAAAAAGAACTCTCAGAAGAGCCGGACCCCTAGTCCCAGGCACACAACTTGCTGTTAAAAGTGTGAAGCCCTTCTTTTAGCACAGGCGTGGCCCCAGGTGATTTTAGATCAGCCTAGAAACTTTCTAGGGAAGTAACCCTGTGGCAGAGAAATAGCTTGTACTGAAGAAATGTAAGGTCCTGTTTTGGTAACGTCCCACCTGGCTTGCATTACCCTTTCCATTGTTGTGGTTAAGCCACACTCTTTCTTGCTGCCCAGTCTGGTGAGGCATTTTCAGGAAAACACTGTTTTTGCATCTATAAAAAGTGAATACCAGGTTCAGTAGAAGCAAAATAAGGAGCAGACATTTCCCTAACGTTATCCAGGGTCACTCACAATTAGTAGGGGCTTTATCTCATTTCCAGAAGAAGCCCAGATCCAGAAGCAGACTCCTACAGAAGCCGCTGTACGTGTTAGAGGGACTGCTTCAGGCACATACAGGGGTAGGTACCACCAGTGGGGTCAGCATAGCTGGAAAAAAAAAAAAATCCAAACAATTTTAGGCAGTAAATGTGATAGTACAGACAGGATGTGTTCGTGTCAAAACACGAGCTCCTTTCAATCAGGGGAGATAGAAATCACACAAAAGAGAAGACTGAAGAGCGGTAGGAGACTAAAGCAAAGCTGTGATGAAGGCAGAAACCCTTCTGTGCCAGCTGTGCCCTCATCTTTGAATCAGGAGCAATTGCCAGCCAACAAGTCACTGGTACAACCACTGCGTTACCAGGCAGGCGAAGTGAACAGCAGCACGTTTTAGCTGTGCGTGTCAAGCAGCATCTGACGAATGCCTTGTGGTTGCTCTGAGTAGCTGGAGGAAGTCTCGCAGAGCAGCGCCGGGGCATGCAGGCTGGTGCAGGCTGTGGCCAGGGCTGTTGCTGTTGGGCCACAACCACCCTGTGCAGGGGGACCGGAGCAGGACCACCGTCACTTTGTACCTGTAGCGACTGACGAGCTCTCAGACTGCTGCCATCAAGAGTTTGCCTCATACCCGAAGCGGCTACGCGGCAAGGCAAGGCTGCGGAGCTGTGTTCATGCTGTAACCCCTGCTACCTCTGCTGTGCAGTTCATCAAAGCAGCACGCAAATTTTCCAGGACAGAGCTCACTCTGGCATTCCCACAGGGCTTCAGCGGTGCCAAGAGGCCCGGAAATTTACGGAGAGGGAGTAGCTTGTGTCTCGCTGCCAGACACTGATAATTTCTCTTGGCCTCAGTTTCTGATTTATTTACATGAACTTAATGACGCCCTAGCAAGGAACCCAGGAAGGCTTCAGATCAAACACAGGCTGACTTCATTTAATTTAAATCATAAGCTTCCCATCATTAGCCACATTACCCACTGGATCTTTGCTTCCCAAAGGAATCCACTGGATCCCCCAGTGAAGAAGGTCATTCCTGTGCATGCCGGGGTGCTATCAAACCAAAAGCACATGGTCTCTCTATAAATCACAATCAGTTTTGGTGAAATGTCCACAAAAAAAAAGTGGATTCGGTTGCTTCCCTTGATAGCTCATCCAGTGATTAAAATTAGCATAATCTATAAAAAGTTGTGCCTTATTTCCAGCTAGAGTCTTTCTAACTTTCCATCTTCTGCTGCTAAATAGAAGGCATATGGGTTGTTTCTGTATTAGGCCACCATAAAGCAAGTTTTTAAGGAGTTCTTTGGAGGGGAAGATCTTGTCTTTCCTTGCCTTTCTTGTTGACACGCAGCCCAGCTCCTGATGCCCATTAAAGCAGGAAGATAACTTATACAAGGCATTCTTTTTTATTTTTTATCCTGAGTTAAACCTGGAACATCCACGGGTGGTGCTGTACGCACTGGATGTTGCTGGTGGTGCTGGAGAAAATGATTTTGATTGTTGGACATTTCTGTGAAGGGTGCCTGGGTCAACCAGACGCAACCAGCTGGTAGGATTTGCCTTGCAGAGCTGCAGAGAGGAAGGCCACTCCGTCCCCACCCTACAGAGGCACTTTTCCCCGTGGAAACGAAGAGCTGGGGCATGCAGCAGGGCCTCGTAGCCCAGGGACCTGCCTGCTGCACGCCAGGAAGAGTCTCGGGTTAATTTGAGCATGAGATGGGGTGCGAGGTCCGAGGTGTGGGATGCAGGGATCGGGGCCAAGGGGAAGGAGCAAATGGAAAGGAGAAAAGGGCTTTGGTGCCTGGGGCCTCGATCAATGCAAGCAGCATAAATCCTGGCTGGGACACCTTCCGCCCGCTGGCTCCTCCACTGCAAGGGAATTACGTGCTGGCTCTGGAGCGTCTTTCTTGACCTGGTGTGGAGCCAGCCTCAGAGCAAACACTTGGCCAGCGCAGATTCATTAACGCGGGGAAATGGCTGCGAGCCTTTGCTTAGGCTGTGTCACTTTCCATCACAGAAAGCAGGCCCGCAACCAACGTCTGGGGTCTCTGCTGTCTCAGCACCATGCTGACACCCCTTCAGGCTTCGTGGGGAGAGCAGCCAGAGCCCCTGCTCCCAGGGGACCCCCTCGCTAACCCAGCTTGCTGCAGGGCACCTGCTGACCCTGTCACCTCGCTGTCCCCCCATCTGCTGCCTCCAGGGGCAGACGCTGCCTTTACCTTTGCCCAGCTCCGGGAGGTTCCCTGCAGCCCAAGGCTTGCTGAGGCTCCTCTGGTCCCATCTGCAGCAGATTGACCTCTACCATCCATTTGGCATCAGGCACACACCTGCTGAGAGCCCACCAGCTCACTGATAAGGGGTTAAATGGTGTTGGCCCTACAGTTGATCCCTGAGGAACATGAACCACCAGCATCAGTTGGCCTTTGTGCTGCTGGTCAGGCTGAGCCTGGTGCCCCAACCAGTTTTCCATCTAACATCCAGTCCCTGTCTCTCCTGGAGGAAACCAAGCCAAAGGCCTTGCCAAGTCCAGATGAACAGCCCCTGACCTTCCCTTGTCCACCCAGTCAACTGCTTTGTTGTAGAAGGCAGTGGGGTTGTTCGGGTCCTCCATGTGTCCAGAAACAGCTTCCAGGAGCGTTTCCTCCACCACCTTTTAAGGAACTAAGGGGTCATTCTCCAGATCCTCCTCCTTGCCCTTTCTGAAGTAGGATTTGGCATTTGCGTCCTTACAATCATCAGAAATCTCTCCAATCACCAGGACCTTTACCAGATTTTAGACTGGGGCCTCGTAATAGCATTGGCCAGCCCACTCCTCACCAAGCTGACCATCCCATTGACAATCCTGATCTTGTCCCACCTTGTCTGGCAGAGCCTGTCCTTTACCCGCAGTCCTCCTTCCTCACAGGGGGTCTTGTGGTCATGGGCACCACCAAGAGCTTACTCCCAGCTCTGCAGGAACATCCCGGGCTGTCGGTCCTTGCTCCCACCAGGCCGTGCTGGGAGCTATCAGGAGTATCGCCCTCTGGGACTTTTTTGCTCAATCCTTGCTCATTTCTCAGCAGAATGCATTCCTCCTGTAGCTTTTAATTTCCCTCCTCCTTATAGCCTCAGGTCAGATTTTTCCTGTCTGCAGTAGTCACGAAGGCTGGTGTTTGAGGGGAGTTGTCTGAGACATGGTCCTTGTGCTTCTCCCCGTGAGGCCGTGGCTCCACATGGCTGCAGCCATGCACGGGGCCTGCACGATGCACCCGTAGAGCAGGTCAGGGCTGCAGCTTTCACACGGCTTCTTCTGAAGGGCCGTGACCATCTCCTGCAGGATGAATGGGGTGAGCTTTGTACACTCACACTCAGCCAACAGCTCTCCCAGGAGAGCTCATATCTAAAAATCATTCTGGTTTTGGTGAAGACCCAACTCAGCATCTCGTAGTTCCCAGGACGCCATTTCCATCACTTCGGGGGAAGGCTGACTTCTTTTCAGATCTCTCTTAGATCCGGCTGGGTCTTTTCCAGCACTCATTCCCCTGGGGCTGCTTTGGCAGGACCGTGCCTCCAGCTGGGTGGGGTGGTCGGGCCGTGGGGCCATCCCTGTCCCCACCGCCCAGCCCCATTCCCACCCAGCCTCGCAGACACTGGAGCAGCCTCCTTGGGAACACGGAGATGTCTGGAGGGGAAATGTCTGGAGTAAGCTGGAGAACAAGCAGTGGAGAACATGCGGAGGCACTGGGGTGGTAAGGAGCACCTGTAAACCAAGAGGTCTGTGGGCACACAAAGGAGCTACCAACCTTGGTGTGATTCCTGCAACCCCACCAGGAGCTGCAGAGAAGCCACCTCCAAGCAGGGTTGGAGTGAGCAATGTGGTGGAGCAGGGGGAAGCCCCACGGCCCCTGCCCACCAGCTGAGCAGTGAGGGCTCCACTCCCCAGGCTTCCCATCAAACTTACGGTGTTAGCTCCTGTAATTGAGGGCCCGTCACCCTCCTCGCTGATTGTGGGTGCTCAGCAGCTGCTACGTGGACAGCTGAGCTGCTGCTGGGCGAGGAACAGCTGCTGCCCACCAGTGTCACGGCTCTGTTGGTGGGCACAGGGGCGGCACAGCTGCTGCAAGCCTATGACCAGGCAGAAATCCCCCTCCTGGTCTCGATTTCCCAGTATCAAAAGCATGTCAGATCCCTGTGCCAGAGACTGAGCTTGGAGCAAACGAAGCACTTCTGCCCCTCAGGAAGAGGCTGTGATCAGATCAACACTCTGACGTGCTGTTCAGTGCCCAGGAACCCAGCACCCCACTCCCAGGAAAGCCTTGGGCATCCCCAGCTCCATTGTGCTGAGAGGGGCAGGGCGAGGGATGCTGTGCATCCGTCCTGACCTCCGAACTCCCTGTCATGCACAGCCAAGGAGGGGAGGGGAGAAGAGTTTGGGCACCTGAGCTGCACCTCGGTCTCCAGCCTGCTGCGGTGCAGCCCTGAGGGCACCTCCCCGGTGTCCCTGGGGTCCCACAGCTCCCAGAGCCTCCCTATGGGGTCCTCCCCCCTTGCTCCACCACCAGCTCTTGTCCTGGATCAGTCCCATGGGGCCAGGCCGCTCACCTCATCACAAAATGTTCCTCGCCAAATCCTCCAGCTGTGTGCCAGGGGACTGGGGTGGCACTTGGTGCCGATCCCCAGGGAATGCAGCTCAGCCCAGCCCCGGGCATTTCACACCTCCTTTTTGCAGCTGGGCAACGGGGTCAGCAAAGGGACAAAGCCCCTAGGGAGGGGGATAGTGAGGAGCGTTTTGGGGCACAGAGAGCCCCACCATCCCTCTGGCCTGCTCAAAGGAGGAACAAACACCCCCAGCCCATCACGGAGCCGGGCAGCGATGCTGCAGGGAGCCCAGCAGCAGCCAGCCAGCCTCCCGCTCCGCCTGCGCTTTGAAAAGCATCTGAATGGGATGCAGAAGGACGGAGCTGGCACGGAGCCGAGCAGCGAGCCCCGCACACACCCAAGGCACGTCCCCGGTGGCTGGGGCAGCCGCGATGCCGCAGCCACGGGTGCTGAGGGTGGCAGCGCCCAGCCCCGAGCACCCGCCCAAGCCCCGAGCGCGGCCGGTTCCCAGGGAACGTTACCAGGAACCCGCGTGTTTGGTTGCAAACAGAGCGGGAGCCGGAGCCAGGCGCTGTGTTTGTGCCTGCGGTTGCTCAGGCAACTCGGGGCCAGCCAGGAATCGAGCCCCGGGGCCAAGCCAAGCCGCAGGCAGCAGCAGCAGGCGGGCAGGCGGACGGACAGATGGACAGACGGGCTGTCGCCGAACACAACCAGAGCCGAGGCCTCAGTGCGGAGGGGGCTTTATTGCAGAGCCGGGTCACAGCGCGGGGCTGCAGCACCCCTTGGTTCAGGCTTCTTGAAGGCAGTGGGAGCCCACGTGGGTGAAAATCTGGGGACTTGGGGACCTTTGGTGGTGGCCGGGGAACACGGAGCGGGGTGCGGGCCAGGTCCCCTGGGCCAGCCCCATCCCAGGAGCAGCCCAGCGGCTCCAGGCCATGGGTACCCCTGTGGGGGTGAAGGAAAGCGAAGGCTGTGGTGTCAGCAGGGGAAGGCAGGTCCCCAGCAGGGCTGCTGGGTTGGGGACAGGCTGTGGTCCCCGCTGAGACTGGCAGGGAGGGTGCCCCGGGGCCAGGGCTGAGGTAGGGAAGGTGTCGGTGCCAGCGGGGCACCCCGAGGAGCAGCGCAGCAGCAGGGGCAGGGGGGTCACAGCACAAGGGACGGACGTGGCGCTGGGGCAGAGCCCGGCCACTTCTCGATCGCATCCAACATCCCGCCAGCCTGGGGCCGGCCCCAGCGCAGCCTCCCGGGCCCCACGGCACGCAGGAACGTCCCGAGGCTGACATGGCCAAAGGCCGGCGCGCAGGGACCGGGGCGGTGGGCACCAGGGGCAGCCGTCCCTACTTCTTCACTTTGGCATCGTAGGTGCCCGCGTTCTTGTAGGCACTGACGTAGCCGCTGTTGTCCACGATGTTCTCCCGCCCGCTCTTCCCCTTGCCCTTGCCCGTCTCGTCGAAGCGCTCCTTGTGGGAGCCCGTGTACTTGGAGGTGTCCGTCAGCCTCTCCACGGCACCCACGGTCTTGGCTTTCTGTGGTGGGGAGAGGGGCAGAGGGAGTCAGACACCATCCCCGTCCCCACGTGAGCCCACGGGGACCCTGTGCCGCCCCAGACCCAGGGCCATGGGGCTCCCCGTGCTCCCACCCTGACCTGCCCTCCTCCTGCTGGCACTCACCGTGACGCCCACATTAATGGGCTCCTTCCCTGCCACCAGCTGGCAGATGGCTTCAAACGCCTCCTCTTTGCTCTTGTCCTTAAACCTCTTCTGGGCCAGCTCCTCCAGGGCCTTCTTGAACTCCTCGTAGTTGATGACACGAGCTGTCTTCCCCCTGCAAGCACCAAGCCGGGATGCCCTAAGCACTTCCTCACGTCGTGCCTACAATCAGCGCTGCTGGTCCAGCTGCAGGGGCTGCACTGCACCAGGGAGACCCCAAATTTCTCTTCTACCAGCCCAGGGTTCCTCAGCCTCCCCTGAAATGCAGCTGGGCTGCTCCAGGAGCTGGACAGTCCCATGCTCTCAAAGTCCCCAGTGCCCGATATAACTGGGACTTGGGTGCTGGTGGCAGGAGCACAGAGCTCTCCTGCCACGTCCTTGCCTGCCCCTTGGCCACTGAACACACCCAGGTGCTCAGAGCCCTCTTGGTTTGCACCAGGGAACCAGGGGGTGTCCGGACAGTGAGTGGGGAGGGAGCTGCTTCCCCACCCATGGTGCAGCATCGGCTGTCACCGTGTCCTCAAAATCAGCCCCAGTGCCCCTGCTCATCCCCCTGGTCACCCAGCTCCGGGCTGTGCCGCATCCCACAGGACAGCCCCGAGCATCCTTCCCTGCTCCCATATGGTGAGATGGCCAGCTGGCAGCCCACCTTGACACCCCTGTGACACCAAAATCTGAGCTTCCCACCCCAAAAACCTGCACTAATTTATTTCCAGGTCCTTCAAAAGCAGCCCTGAAGGCAGGACACCCCAAGGCAGCTCCTGATGCACCGTGGTGGATGGCCTGGGGAGGACAACACCTCCCCGGGGACCACGGCGCCCAGGCCTCACCGCACGGCTGGAGACCCCGAAATCCAGGTCACTTACTTCACCTTGGAGAAGACAATGTCCACGTCGGTGCCGGTGACGCTTTTGCCGTCGGTGACTTTGCAGTCTTTGCACAGCTTGGCCCAGTTCTTCCCGTTCATCTCTTGCCCGGTGGCCTTGGTGTCGCCGTAGATGGCGAACTTGCGGAAGCTCTCTTCCAGGGACGCCATCTCCGTGCTCCCGGCCATGGGGCTGCGGGGCGGGGGGCAGAGGGGCCCCGTTACCGCCCGGCCACGGGCAGGGGGAGCAGCAGCCGCAGGGCTCTGCCCAAGCCCGTGCCTCCCACGCTGTCACGGGTGCCAACAGCCCTCGGGGCGATGAAAGCCCCCGAGTGGGGCCGCCAGCCCCGGGGGCTGCCGACGCCCACCATCCACCCCCGGGGGAACAGCGCCGGGGCCGCCCCGCTGCCCGCACCCAGCCCCGGGGCCGCGCCGCATCCCCCCGCCTCCGCTGCCTGGCGGCTGTTGCTAGGGAGCGGCTGTGCCCCTAGCAACCGTTGCTACGGGAGATGTTGTGCCCCTGGCGACCGTTGCTAAGGAGGGGTTGTGCGCCCTAGCGACGGTTGCTAGGGAGGGTTTGTGCCCCTAGCGACCGTTGCTAAGGGCAGGGCGGTGCCTCCTGGCGACCGTCGCTAAGGGCAGGGCCCCCCCGGGGTCAGCATCGCGGCCCCGCCGTGCCCCGGCAGCACCGGGGGGGCACAGGGGACGTACCGGGGGGGCACCGAGCCCCTGGGTGTGGCCAGCCCCAGACCCCTTTTGGGGTGTCCCAGGCCATTTGGGGGTGCAGACCCTTTTTCTGGGGGTGGGAGG
This sequence comes from Oxyura jamaicensis, assembly GCF_011077185.1. Taxonomy (NCBI): domain Eukaryota; kingdom Metazoa; phylum Chordata; class Aves; order Anseriformes; family Anatidae; genus Oxyura; species Oxyura jamaicensis. Next base: position 878,265 of record NC_048903.1, on the reverse strand, counting down.
GGGTCCCTGCCCCGGAGCTGCGCTGCTCGGCGCCCCCGCCCGCCCGGTCCCCGCGCCCCGGTCCCGGTCCCGGTCCCGCACTCACCTCCC